>NW_023464573.1:0-10537 GCF_013731165.1 Rhagoletis pomonella
AAGCAAAAACGTTAGTAAAACTAACTTCTATGCCAAACACATCCACAAAATAGTTAATAGATATATTAGTTAATAGATGTATGTGTGTATTTTTGAAGTGGCCAGTTTGCTGTGCTCTTCTCGTTAAATTCAAGCTTGTAAACAGGTGCAAGCTTTAATATGATTACTACCGTTGTCACCAAAGAGTATCTACCAATGTGAATTTGTCATTGGCGTGTAAATACAATATGCAAAATAAAAGAGACAAAAATAAAAACCAGAAGCACTGTAATAAAGCTCAGCAAATAATGCAAGTTTTATGAAGGACAGCAGAAGAACACGTGCAAATATGCTTCACTTTAATAAAATAAATAAGTAACTAATATGAGGCAGAAGCATACATGTTTACGCAAATACAAATTTATGTGTATCTACATATATGTACACTCTTTCTTTTCACAAAGTTGCCAAGTTCAACACGAGCATTATAATAAAATGTGCCGTGTGGAAAAACCATGTATGCATGTCGATATGATTTCCATCTGCGGTAAAATTATACTGTCGTTAGGAAAGGGTAAGATTTTAAAAGCAACCGACAGCAAGAATAGACGGCAACCAACTATGGTAAGCAAAAGTGATAACGAACGGAAGGAAATCTAAAGAGCTTTAAAGTAGCTGTGTTGACAGAGTGGAATATAATTGGAATTGAAAGATATGCAATGCAGGTGGGTGTTTTGTTAACTTAACACTAGTGCTGGAACTACGTATACATACGTATAATCCGATATTGGGATATTCGTGTATACGAATAAAACCTAATATCCGGTTGGTATCCGGTTGGTTCATTTTGTTATACGGATAACCGTTTAATTTGTATACATTGCTTCATTTCTTTATATGGATAGGTATTTGAACGTAAAATTTTTCACAAAATTACTGAATCTGTGGTGCTGCAAAATAAATAATATAAACTTCATTAATACACTAACAATTCTTTTTTTTCACAATATACGAATTTTTTATTCAGATATTCGAATATTTGAATTTGCGAATTAGCCGAATATTAAAAAAAAAAAATATCGGATGGCCGGGTACTCGGGTTTTTGCTCAGATCTTCGAATGTTTAATACTCGGGTTAGCCGGATAGTCAAAAATATCAACACACTATTTAGATATCCGAATATTCGGATATTTTTATTTAAATAGCCAAAAAATTCGGATAGAACTTCCAGCGCTACATAACATCACTTGACGGATGACATGCAGCAGGTTACGTATACGCCTGGCTGCCCTCAGCACACAATCGCCCACGCAGAAGTCAAGGTTGATGCCAGATATAGCGACGATACAACAGCTGACATTTGAAGTTACAAAGAAGACTATGCATATATAAATAAGTACTTATGTATATATGGATGTGTAAACCGCTACATACATACATATGCTTATGAATATTTACAAGAAAGTCTGAAAATTATAAAGAGTTAAAAGGGACTCCGAAGGTTACTGTTGCTATGTACATTTGTAGTATGCACACACATTACATACTTGGGGTTTTGTCTGAGTAAAACTAATTCCCTTTGATTGCCTTAAGGTGGCAGAGTCGGAAAACGAGAATAAGCATTTGAACACGCTGCAGTGAATGGGACCTTCAAGTTCTTAGCAGACCTAGACGAAGAAGAGCGCACTAAACGCTGTTGTACGAAGTTAGATACCCTGTCATTTAGACAGGAGACTCACCCGGAAACCGGAAATGCGCTGCAACTCAACGATATCGTGGACGGCCTTGGAGAAATTTAGCATTAGAAAAAAGCTCGAAACAAAGGGTGGCACGTATGTATGTATACCCATAGCAGTAGTGCTACGCTCCACCACAACCAAGGTTTCCGAATTTGTGCTTAATAATAAATAGTAGAAAGTAAATACATTCTAAATATAACTCAGGGCTTATTTGGGCTCCATCATTAAGTACAAATATTTTATTTGGAGTATTCACAACGGTGTCGTAAGTGTGGTATTGTTGTATGTCGTAAACTTTAAACGCCTAAAAAATATATTGGGGGGGGGTTCGCCAATTACCATCAAAGCCATATTATGCATTTTCGCAGTGTTGAAAAATAGTTGGTTGTGGTTTCAAGTACTCTAAACATTTATTTAAGCTTTTAAAGTTGACGACATACAACAATACGACACTTACGACACCGTTGTGAATCCCTCAATTTATATTAAAAAGTTATAAATCAAACACGCCACGTAAAAACTTATTTTGAAAAGTAAGCTTTGGAATCATCGCCAAACGATGTAGGCGTGCCGTGCCACAAGCAATTATACAGTTCGACTGTCAACAGCAATAACGAGGAGCATTGAAATATTTTAACAGTTCATTTAACTATAAACATATATGTGTATACATACATATTTATTTATGTATGTGCATATGCATTAGAATTGTGTTTAAAATACGCGACCACAAATACTCGTACTACATATCTACATACATATTTGCCAATGGTGTGAAGGGCAAAGTGAGTGAAGTGATTAGGTGTTGAATGCGTGCAAAAGTCAATGGGTGAGGGAGGTATTTATTTCATGAATGAAGTGCGTGAATAGATGATCGTGTGTGTTGAAATTCAGCACACTAAGTGAAAGTATGCATATAAGAAATTTTTTTTTATTACGCAGTTAAGTTTCTTATCCTTTATTTAGTTCATATTTTGTACTACGCAGTGGGAAAATGTAATGTATAGATATCGAAAAAATAATCAGTAAAACAATCCTTTTCACATTCGAAAATGCAATTTTTCTCCATGGCGATGGCCTAAGAAAAGTGGGACATTTAATTTTGCATTACCTAGTATCGAGAAATGAATGTAATTTAATATGAAATTTTTGGTACTCAATTATTTAATCACACGAATTTTAATTTAAATCACGCGAATTTCCTTAACTAACTAAATAGAATTCCACTTTTCATAAAATTAAATATTTTAGCGAGCATTTTTTGCTTTGGTAGCGTAAAAACAAATTAATACATGGAAAAGTTACAGCGACTTAAAGTTTATATTTCGACCGGACTTACAGCCGGTGCTTTGACTTTAGCAGGCAGTGGAGAAAACGATCTGAATGTCGATATTTATAGATAACTCATACGCCATGCGGTGCGAGTAATTAAGACAGGCAGCGAAGTAATCAAGCTGAATTGGGAACGATGTGGACTTTTGGTGTTTTGGTTTGCGCATGCGCAAAGCGTATATTTAACTCCAAACAATTTCCCTTTGATTGTTGAATCCAAACACATTGCGCAGATAGGTTACTGCTAATATAGAAGTATTAAATATATGTGTGGGGCCATAGGTGAAATATATGAGGCTGAACGCATGGCATATCCCCCATTAACGCATTTTCAACCGCCTGCCAAATACCCTGTATAAAATCACATAATTATTAATTAAATTGTACACCTTTCCGATTCCTTATAACACCTCTTCAGTAACTGTAATAAATACATATATGCATACCTCTACTTCTACGTTCAGCACTATTACTAGCCCCATCTTTATCTTTGTTTCTAACTTTATCTTTGTCTACCCTTAACTCTGCCTCCATCTCTATCTCAACATATGTATATATTTCCATCTAAAGAACCCCTTGAAATATGTTTTATGCGCTTGATTTGATATTCCGTTTTTTTTTGTTTTTGTAGACAGCACTTTATTCCACTTGCCTGATTCTACTCGCCTTAAGGAGAATACCGAAAGAAAAGAGTTGCCTTCGTCTTTTTATTGCATGGTAGCACTCTCGTTTTTTTTTTTTGTTTTTATTTAGTTGTAAAATCGTTCCAAAGCTTAAAGATATTTTGCTCAAAACCTAATCACGTGATTTTGTACTTCATTAGCGTTGTTACTCACGCATGAGTCGTGTGTTAAAAGCAGCATATAGTAGGAAGAACAAACAAAACACCAAAACCACAACAAAATATAATTGGCTTTTGTATAATGACTGAAAAGAACAAAAACTGTGTGACTATTTTACGAGCGACAAGTGAGCGAACATCAACCGTCTGACCATAAAAGTGGTAGATTACTAGAAAAGCCAAGAAATCCAAATAAGAACAATGAAGATGGAAGGGGTATGTTTGCAAGAGTATGTATATAAGTATTTGTAATTTTCAATTTATTTGTGCGTGTTTGGACTCACGAGTGAATATTGTGGTTGCACATTACCGCCATATAAAAGTATATGCCTGTAGATGTGTATGTATTTTTACGATACTTTGCACTTCCTTTTTGCTGCCAATTTAATCCTGCACGGCTGAGGTGGCATGCATTGCTGCGCACGTTTTACTGCAGTAAATGTGCATGCTCATATGCGTGCAGTACATACATATGTATGTAAGTCTTGGTAGTAGTCTAAGGTAGCTTTTGCGCAACTAGTCAAGGATCAACTGTAACTTTCTGGTTGGCCGACGACCACAATTTGACCAGTCGATTTTTATTGCTAAAAAAAAGCTTCATAAAACGGTAAAAGCAGTAACTAATATATCGTAATTTTTTCATCAGTTTTATAATCTTAAGCTATTAAGCTATAGCGTAATGGAGTTAAGGCATCTGAGTTAGGATAGTTTGTCTGATAGCGCTGAGATAAGACGAAACATTTGTGCTCGTCTGAGTTACAACAAAGTGACAATAATTCGAACTATGTTTAAAATAGGATATATTTATGACTGCCGAACAGCTGCGATGATGTAGCTTGGGTGTCAACGAACTGTCACATGTCTTGATTTTAAATAAAGTTTCCTGCAGGGAGCACTACAGTTATAGTTAACTTCCATGCACTAAAGAATACAGCTTATTAACTAGCCACATCCATAGGTACATATGTATATACCTCAAATGCGGTTTTTGTTGAATTTTATGAGCAAATATGTTGCGTACGGTAACTTAAGCTATTATTTTTTATAACCGCCACTATTTTGCTAGCTATTATTAAAATGAGAAAAAACACAATTTAGAAAACATGCATGTAACAGGGGGTGAATTTTAAACAAACGTTTCTAACTAAGTCAATAACATTAAAATTAGGGGCACGGGGCACTCTAACGTGTCAGTTGGGATATTTTAAATCGCTTTTGCTTAAACTTTAAGTTAAGTTAAGTTCTTCAATCATTAGTTTGACAAGTTTCAAAGTGTTACCACATGAAGTCAGATATAAGATTATTACGAAACAAATAAATTGACATTTTCCAAAAATGGCAAACTAAAGGGTGTTTTTTGAGACGTGTGGTTTTCAATGAGACAATACTTTTTTGGGAGTTGGTCTTTGTGACAGCTGTTACTTGATTTATACAAAATTTGGTTTGCCATTTCATAATAAATAGACTTATTCGGTCGACATAATCGCCCAGCAGAGTCGGTAATTCGCGCAACCATGGATCAGTTGCGCACCACGTTTACTCTAGTGGATAATGCGCATGCTCAGAGATGCCGCGGCATGCCGTACAGTACGCACCGAAGACGCTATTGCTGCTGAGTCCTCCGCCATCGCCCGCAACTATTGGATCTGTGCCTATCCACTTTATGGAAGATTTTGCAGAAGGGTCTTGATTTGCCGGCTTACTAAATCCAACTCATACAAGAATTGAAGCCGAACGACCATCAAGCGCGTCACACGTTCGGTGAATGGGCCCAAAACGAGATGGCCACCGATCCCGATTTTCACAAGAAAATTTTGTTCTTCGATGAAGCTCACTTTTCGTTGAATGGGTACGTTAATAAACAAAATTGTCGCATTTGGAGTAATGATAATCCACAAACCATTGTTGAGACGTGGTTATGTCCTCAAAAAGTCATTGTTTGGTGTGCTCTATGGGCAGAGGGAATCATGGGTCCATGTTTTTTCAAAAATGAAGCCGGCCATAAGGTTACATTAAATGGGGAACGCTATAGAGCCATGATTAATGACTTTTTCGTGCTTGAATTGTAGGTTGTTGATGTGGATGACCTTTGGTTCCAACAAGACGGCGCTACATGGCATACAGCCAACGAACCTATCAATTGATTGAAGGAAACTTTTGGTGAGCGCATTATCTCGCGTGGTGGTCCTGTGGCGTGGCCTCCAAGATCGTGAGATTTAACACCGCTCGACTATTTTTTTCTGTGTTTTTCCTTATGTGACGATGAGACGATTGGCGCCTTGGAAGAGAATATTTGGCCCGTTATTGCTGACATATGGCCTCAATTGCTGCAAAAAGTGGTCGAAAACTGGGCCTCTCGGCTGGAATTTATTCGAGCCAACCGCGGCGGTCACTTGCTCGAAATCATTTTTAAAACATAATGGAAAACCCTTGTCTCTATAATAAAGCTAAATTATGGCCCATAACATTAAACTATATGCATTTTTTTCTTCTTAAAAACGACATGTCTACAAAAAAAACACGCTTTATAAATATTTTGTTCATAGCGTTTTTAAAGGTTTGTAGTTAATTAAATATTGAGGTGCACTTTATGCTTTCAAAATTAGAAACCTATTTTAGCTTGTGACGGATGAGACGAGTAAGTATTAAGGACATATAGCCCTTGACTAAAACGAACCGCACTGGTTTTATATGAATATTTATTATATTACTAATAAAAGGAACTGAAACATAATAATATACAGTACTAAGAAAACGCACAAAAACTTCCATCAAGCTACGTGGCTGTCTCTGGATCGAAAAATTGAAAACGCAAGCCATGTGAGAACTATAAGAAGAGAGAAGCGAAGAGCTTGTAATGCTCGCTGACAGGGAATACGCCCCAAACTTTTACCAGAGAGTTAGGCAACTTACGTAAGGTTTGAAGACCAGGGTGAACTCCCGTGAGAACAACAGCAACCTAGTGATCAATGCCCAGAACATACTTAAATTATGGAGGGAACAATTTTCTACCCTACTGAATAGTAGCAGCAGGGAAAGTTGTGGAGAAGACGAAACCGAGCCCCAGTCGACGATGATAGGGTCGGTGTTCCATCGCCTAACTAAGACGAGGTATGAATAGCATTTACAGAATATAGTCAAAGGAACGCATAACCGACAATTGGAATTTAAGTGTGCTCCGCCCAATCCACAAGAAAGGCGAGCCCGCCATTCGCGCGGGACCAGCCTTCTAAGCATAGGTTAAAAGGCCTTATCGGGCGTATTGTGTGAAAGACTGAAGCCCACCGTCACCGAACTGATTGGACCTTATCAGTGGGGCTTTATACCAGGAAAATCCACCATAGACCAGGTATTTACAATACGCCAAATCTTGGACATTCCGATGAGAATAGGATAGGCACTCACCATCTACTTGTTGACTTCAAAGCCATGATGTCTGAATTTGGTCTCCCTGCGAAATTAATACGGCTGTGTAAAATGGTTTTGAGTAATACCACCAGTTCAGTCAGACAGAGAGATTCCCTGTCCTGGGTTTTTTTTTTTTAATCCGTCGTTGGAGAAGATAATAAGATCTGCAAATTTTAATCGATCAGAAACGTTGCTGGTGTATTTCGACGACATCAACATAATCTGCTTTCTCAGAATTATATTGCGAAACAAAGCGAAAGGGTCTGGTGGTGAATGAGGACAAAATGAAGTTCCTTCTCTCATCAGAAACACGGTCAGAGCAAAAGGGTCTTGGCACCCACGATAGAGTTTACAGTTTCAAATTTAAAAAAAAGTACACGACTTCATTTATTTGGGAACCAGAAGCGAAATAAAATACGGCCGCTATGCTGGCTTTGTCATTTTGTACAAATGGACAGAAAAGCTCCAGCTCTGCAAATTTTTTTAATATTCAATTTTTCGACGGTAAAATGTTTTTGTTGTGTTATGTTGTAAAAATATATAATTTACATTAAGAATGAATAAGGAAAATGTGAAAAATTTGTGATTTTAGTGCAAGTATTTGTGAATTTTGGTGCATTTAAGGTTTCTGAGGCGTCGTTTACTTATCGACCAGAATTATCAAAATCGAAAAAACCAAAGTATCGATATGTCTGACGGCGCCACCTTTGTTCGCTGCATCGTGCTAGGTACTATTTATTCGATAAAAGGGAAATTCATAAAAGTTACATAATTTCTTGGAGCTGTTCATTCTATGGTTATTTTAGACTGTGGAAATGTTGACAGTCAACGTAGAAAGGCCGCGTCATTATTTGTCGACGATGGTGACCTTACTGGTTCGGTGGAAGTGGTTGAAGATCCTCTTGCAGGGAATGAGTGCATATTCTTCCATATAAATAAAAGAAATTTCAGGCATACTTTATATGGAAAAAATTCGCAAAATCCTCTGAAAAAAATGTACTACAAACCAAAGAAAGTTCCTAGCTACTTGAAACAGGCACTTTATTATACTAAGATTAAAAAGTAAAAAAAAAAAATCGTCGAAATGCCGCTTACTTAATTAGTTTACTACAAAGGTATGTAGCCTAGATTAGGCGACTGCTCCAAAGACTAAGAAATTAACCCTTTACTAGCATTTGTACGATATATAGAACAAATGTTTTGCATTTTTTGCCGACGAAAAGTCGATCTGATTTTTGACAGGTCTTTTATCTGCGAAATAAATATTTGCATTTTTATTAGACCCTTTGATTGAAAAACTCCTCTCTACTTGGTTGCAAACTTTGCTACTTACCATCTTACAATTTAATCTTAGTAGCCAAGAATGCTTAAAATTATAAAACGTCATATCTATTATTATGCCGAATTCCCACTAGGCGTTGAAATTACTAAAAATTGGGGGCGTTTAAAAAATGTCTTGTGGAAATGAGTTGAATGATTATTTTCTTAACGTATTGACACGAATATTTTTTAATGCCTAACTTTGGCATTACAATGTTTGCCATTTAATGCCTGGTGGACATCCAGCATTAGCATCTATTCACTTTTATGTATATAAAAGTTTTTGGTAAAAAATATAGGTACAAACAAACAAATGGCACGAACTCATAAATCGATTTTGTCGATATGACGTACAAATGTTATATATTTTAGAATAAGATCTTTGGATTGATGTTACAGATTTCAGTTATCTCTTATAGTTTGCAAGTTATTAACTAACATTTTATCGGTAATTTGGTACAAGTTGAGTTAATAATGCAGTCATCCTACACTAATCAAGATCCTTTGAATGACATTATCTCCTCGTTAATTTAGTGAACATTTTTATCACATTTTGTCGTACGTCAAAAAAGTGACTGCAAAATTGTTGATAAATGTGTAATAACAAAAATCCTTCACAAACTCAAAAATAATTAACGATAAACAAAGAAAATAAATAATTTAAGAATTTCGTGAACTATATGGTATTATTCTCGGACACATTGTAGAAAATCTGTAGTTGCATTTTTGAAAAATTGTATTCCAAATTTCAATAGCGATTTCCCAAAACCTGTCGAAAGTAACATACGACAATCTTATATGCAGATACAAGGGATGAAATGACTTTGCAAGACTGCAGACTGTGCAGCGCGGCCATATTTTCTATGCCAAAAATATAGTGTTCATTTATCTCTGTGTTCGTATGGAAAAGTAGCTTATGTCGAAAGGCTGGCTTTAGTATAATGCGGCATTCCCTTTATTCCTTAAAGGACAAGGAATTTTTTGAAGAGACTTAATAAGAATGTTGACTTGCTAGTATCGGAACTATTTATCGCAGGTTTATTTGCCAAAAGTTCTTCAACGGCTCAGCGCCAGTAAGTCATTCGCAATCATATGCTGCGAATGCCGATTTATACTAAAGCCAGCCTTTCGACATAAGCTACTTTTCCATATGAACACAGATCTATTGAATTTGAATATAGCATTTTTTTATAATTTTATCACACAAGCACATTAATCTATGTTTTAGTATGAAAAAATCTCATTGAAGCCAATGTATTTTTCAATTAAGGAGAATTAGAATAAAAAAAAAACAAATAAAAAAAATATTTTTAGTTTGATCTAGTGTTCTTGAAACGACTTCAAAGTTTATTATTTTGTCTAAAGTCCCAATGTTATTGTGGTTAAACTTGATTTTAACCGACTTCAAAAAAAGGGGAAGGCTATCATTTCGTCGAAATATTTTTATATTTTTTGATATTTGTTACCGCATAACTTTGGACCATGTTAATGAGGTTCATGAGGAAATTAACGATAATCTAAAACTTTTATATGAGAATTGAAGTCGGTTTGGGTTTTTGCTTAAAAATTACTTGTTAAAAAAAAGAATCACCAAAAAAAAATATTTTTTAACAAAAAGGAAATTTTAAATAACTTTCCAAAAAAACATTAAAAATATAAACAAACATGCAAACATATATACATAAAATAGATGTTCATTTGCTAATTTACATCAACTAATCCATGCAAATTTTAATTTCAGTGGCGAATAAAGTTGAACAAGTACTTAACCCAATTTTCGTTATGTTTCCATTATGTTGCAAATATTTGGTTAAAAATAAAAATTTAATTTTAGCTTAGAATGCCATTTTTTAACCGAAGAAGCAAAACTGTGTATGTACCAAAAAATGCGACATAATTACTCCTTTTCCTGACTTT
>NW_023464574.1:0-10535 GCF_013731165.1 Rhagoletis pomonella
TTTTACCCTTTTTTCGAAAGGTAATCATCCTTCAGATTTAAATACGCTTGAAAAGAATTAAAGATGATAGTTAATCAAGTAACTTTGAAAATTAAATAAATACTAATTACCAAATAAAATTTCGTCAACTAATTTCATTTGCGCTAACGATTCCCTCTCCCATCGCCCGTCCCAATTGTAGTGTTGCAAAAACTCATCCGTAAACAACTTACGAATCACGTCGTTTAGGCATCCCGACGGCCCCTTCAATTTATAAATATAGGTTGACTAATTCGAATAATAAATAAAGAGCATTAAATATGAACATATATTAGCGTGAAATAAATTACCAGTGCCTGTCTATATTCGGCGTTACTAATTTTTGCTTCCATTTGAATCGAAGTTTCCTTAGAATTGAGATGGAGTAGAGAAGAAATTTCGCGAATGTTTTCGTCCTCAGTTTCTCCGGTCATATAACAAACCGACTGCTGAACCTTTTTCAGCATCACTTTACATTCCCTAATAAGTTGGTTTTGGGCCAACATGTCACTCCGTTCCACAATCTATTAAGATAAAGAGATAACTTTAATAGTTTTAATATTTATCTATTTTAATTATTCGGATATAATGTCATGGACAAAACTTTTTAATCGGAATTTTTAGAAAATTTTCGAGTATGCAGTTTTGTAGCCCTTTCCAATTTAGTAATTGTGCAAGTTCTAAAGGCATAAATTACAGTTTTTCTTAAATTCTTATAAACTTGAAAAAGGCTTGAAACATTTATTTAAGTGGTTTTGGTTAGAGAATGAATAGAATTTTATTTGAAAAAAATTAATTTAAAAAAATTGGACATGCAAAACTTCGGAAAAATTTTAAAAAGTACCGGTGCCTAACACTTTTGTCCATGAGTATAGTATATTTACGTTTGTAGCAAGTATCTTCTCTATGGTCATAATCTTTGTTTCCATTTTACCCATACGTTCCTCCACTGCATTAAGTTTTTGACAAATATTTGTTACCAGTTTAAGCACTTCTGAAATGATATCCATATTTGAAGAATATTTACAATGTTCTTCATGAAAAATCTTGTTCGTTAATTCAATTCGTTAATTAATCTTGCATTTGCATATTTCGGTGCATTTGTAAATTCACAACAATAAAATGCGGTTGGTATGGTGGCAAGTATAAACTATGCAAATGCAATTCCAACTGCAAATCCAATACTATTTCCACAAAATCATGAACAGCTTTAAATAAAAAAATTCATTGTATACCATTTTTCTCAGTGTGTGGTCTTTTAGATGTGGAAGGGCCCTGTGAGTCGTTATATGAGTTGCACGTTTGCCACCTCTTTTGGACAATGCGCTGGTCTGTAAGGAACAAGTACATTAAAGAAGAAACGCTAGTAAATTTCAGTGTTGCCATTTTAGCCGTTTTCCGGCTAGATTTAGCCGGATGCGATAGCAAACAGCCGGAGAAATTTCGATTTAGCCGGCAGCCGATTTGTTAGCCGTTTTGCAGAAAAAAATTAGCCGTTTTTAGCCGATTTTGCTATTTGCCTTGTTTTTTTAAATTTCAAATATGTATATATGTTTCCATTTTTGACTAAGCGACCTAAAATCTGTTAGAAATGGCTACTAGCCTTATCGTGGAGAAAATTTTCATGTCAGGCAGGATTGTATGAAATTGGGCCGATTTCGCTTATTTTTATTTTAAACGAAGAAGGGATTTTCTTCATAAAATGTTTGTTATAAATGTCTTAATTTTAAGTGTGAAGTTTTATTCGCAAACTTAGAAAATAAGAAATTGTTTCACTGTTAAGACTCTTTAGATGCGTTTGTGTTTGTAGATTGTGCCAACAAACAGAATAAATATTACATGTGGATATTTTCTTCCCAGATAGCGCATATTCAATTCTGCCTAAATTAAAAAACATAATTTTTGCCCACTCCCAAAGGTTTAAGGTAATGGAAAAATTGATATTTGCAAGCACTATGTACACATATGTATTTTTTTAAACAAATGTTTTTGCTGAGAACTTATTCATATTCCAAAAACAGAATGCCAACTTGAATTAAAGGAACCAACGCTGAAGTGAGTCAAAATGAAAATAAAAGAGCACAAATTTTTATGTAAAGCAAAACTCGCTGGGAATCCTTCGAGACATCTTCCGGCCATATGACCGGTCATCTAAATGGGAGATCTGCAGTCTTTTAGCATCATATTTTACATAAGAATTGAAGGGATTTCTGAAAAATCTGGCCAGTTCTTTTAGTTAACTGTGATTTTGCATCCCTTGTCAACATATGGCCTCGGTTGAAGTTAACTTAAAGTCGTTGTTTTACTGCCTTAAAATTGGAGGGAAATTTTTACAGCGTTTTTATGTGTATTGGTTTCTATTTGAGTGTATTGAGAATCGGTCAGTCTGAAAAGGCCTCGTAGGGAAGATAATAGGATTGTTCGTCGAAAATCCGGCGAGAATTATCACTCAAAATATCAGATAGTAATAGTAATAAATATTTTTTTTTCCGAGTACCTTTCAAATCATTGGAATTAACTAAATTAATTAAGTAAACAAGTATTAACTTACATTTTTCTTTTAAAATAGCTCCAGTTTGTAAATTTTTAAATTTAACGAACTTGTTTATTCAAATTATCGTCGACAAAAAATCCAACCATGTGCCACAATCATATCTTTTTCCTAATTGCAAATTCTTGCTGGCAAAATTTTTTCCGGCTCGAATTTGTAACTTCTCTCCAAGAAATAGTCTTTTTACTCGTGATTTATTTAAATAAAACATGTGAAATTTAGTTGAAACATTTTAGCCGGTTTTAGCCGGTTTTATTTGCCAATTTAGCCGGTTCATCCAAAAAGTTCTGGCAACACTGGTAAATTTATCTCTTACCTTCTCCTTTGGGAGTTGACATCACAGAAGGCTCAAAAATATTATTTACAGAATCCATTATTTGTGTACTATATATGTAGCTTTATTTGTTAAAATTTTTAATATTACATACTTGTATACATTTATATGCAAACGGAATGCGTTATTAATTTGAAAAATCATTAAAAAGGTTATGTAAAAGAGGTATCAGAATAAACTTTGTTTGATGAGGAATACAAAAGGATTTATATATTATATCTTCTTTGTTGACTGAAACACTTTCGGAGCTAATTTCGCTACTTAACAGTACGCCTAGTCCAAGCGAGGATTCAAGTGGGACAGTAAAAAAATTTTCTGTTTTATTAAATACTAAACATGTGTATACTTCAGTGTCAGACTTCTTTTCGGTGGAAATTACCTTTAAGGCTCCTAGTTTTTTACTAAAACAGAAAGAATCCTTTTCTTTTTTTGGGTCTATACTGAATGAGCCTATTTTTGATTCCTTGAAACAATTTAAATTGTCTGCCTGCCTTTCTTTCAGCCTTAAATGTAGCTGCTGCAAAATTTTATTCGGTTTCCTAATTAATTTTTTTTAAATATTGCATATAGTTCTCAAATCGATATGCAGAGCAACTATCGAGTGGGCCATATTGTTTTGCGCAGTGTGATAAATGTAATAGCCCATGAACATTAAAACTGACCAAGTGGTCACCATAAATATTTCCAAAGTAGTGGACGAATTCCTGTAATATGTTCTGGGCAATATCCGCTTCAATTCTGTACGACTTTTCGTTTGTTAGTAGTCGAACCCCACAACGAAGCAGCAAAAAGTGATAATATCGATCACTTTCAACACAGTCTTTTAATACGAAAATCCCAGTATACAGCAAAAATTGCCTAAACTCGGTCGCTTTCCAATTACTAATTTCATTAAAATTTCTGGAAATTCTGCCTAATTCTGTTGGTACAAAATTGCTTAGAAAATTAATTTTCGAATTCATTTCTACAACATTTTCTTTATTTATTAGCAATGGAAGTCACTTCTTCATCACACCTAAATCGACCAGGTGCATCACATCCAGTGGAAACTGGGAAACCATCCCGAATTTAGAAAGCTCTAAAATACTACAATTATTTCTACACTATGATGAGATAAGTCCGCGCGGGAGCTAAACGCTGTGTCTGTTCTTAAATTATGGATCTCTTTAGAAAAACAAACTCTGTTTTGGATATATTTGCCTTGATGGCAGCATTTTGGACATCCATTTTTGCTATTGAAGTATTGTGTACCTGTTAACAAAAGACCTGGCCGGAGAGTCACATGTGAATACGCGAACATTAAACTTTTTTGGAATGGAGCTTGAGCCAACTTTTAATCCTTCTTCTCTTAAAAAACGACCTCTTCACAAAATTCTTTTAAAAATTCGTTTACACTTTTTGGCTTACTCATTCCTGAAAAACAAACAATCATAAATGGGCTCTGCTTTGGAAATCAAACTATCGCTCCAAGTATTGGCCATAAAATTCGGTTTGAACTATCAAACAATTTAAGCCCGTCGATTCCTACATCTATTAATATTTCCGATACTGATTCTAAGAAGCTAAAAGAACTTGATTTAAAATGTGTTTGAATACCTAAATAAACGAATTCACCTCCCGGAATTGATTTTATTTGAACTTTCTCTCCACATGTTCCTAAAAGCGCTTTAGCTGACATAGGTATATCTTTAATACCTATTTTAATCAAGGTTTGCAGCAAATCGCTTAGGGCGTTTTGGGGTATATTATTTCTTATGGCCCAAGCTTTTAGTTCACTACATTTATCACTATTAACTGATCGGGAGTCATTTGTATCATTTACGAATTCTTCTGAAGTGTCACTACTAGTTTCGTCCTGAAAATCTAAACTATTCGCCACTTCATCAGAAACAAGTGGGCGCGTTTCCTCACAATTGATCACAAGAACATGAGGGAGCACTAGAGGAAATGTTTAGCGAGCGTTTGATAAATGAGTATTTCCTGGGAATCATGCCCCAGTAAGTTCCTTTAATAAATTCGTGAATTCTTATTAATATATGCATATACGTCTGTAAGTAAAAAAAGTTTAATTGCTTTAAGATTAATTAAATTGTAAAATTGCTTAGCTTCATTACCCAATTTGCCAAACCACACATATTGACAAGTTTTAACATTAAATTTTTCGTATTAAGTTTTATTTTTTTATAAAAATTTAGTTCATTCTTTTAAAAAAACTAAGTACATATATAAGTCCAATTTAAAATTGTGTGCAATATTTAAAAAAATCAGCAAGCTTTCCTAAAAACATCATAAAAACATCGATGTTTTAATTCGATACATTCAACTTTCAATCGATGTAATTTTTTGAAATATCGATTCTTCAAACATCGATAGTCTCATTATGATTTACATTCCTATTAAAATATTTGATTGAGTTTCTGGTAGTCGCGTCTTGTAGGGATGTGTTTGGAAAATAAAAAAAATGCCCGCCTCTGGTTTAGATGTATATGCATGGTGCCACAGAGCGTATACGTAACATACGCAACTACTATACATAGCGTTGCCAGAAGAGAAATTTCTCCCGTTTTGCGGGAATTTTGAACAAAAAAGGGATGACGGGAATAATGGTCGTGAAAACGGGGAAAATCACATACGCCATTCCCATAAATATTACAATACTATTAGGCTAAAATAGTGGGCGATACATTCATGGGAAAGCTGTATGGAATTTAAAGTTTAGTTACGCGAAGAATCTCGTCCGTCAGCATCCACCTCCAATCAAACTCGAGCATATTACACAATATGACTGCACAGAATTATGGAATACAAGATTGCGCCAATCGAGCTGAGAGCAATTGGCCGTGACGTCAACAAATACCGGAATGAGAGAGCAAGACGAACTCGACAACAAAAAGAGGAAGCATCGAACAAAAGTCAGAATTGCCAAGTTTTTAATTTGAAAAAGCACCAAATTTTTATTGGTGTATTTTATGGACTTTATATGCATACATAATTTTAATGTAAGAATGCCGATTCAAATTAATAGAAATCAATGTTTCTTGCACGGGGGTCGGTTTCGACTGTGATGATTGAAGGTGCTTCCACATATTTTGTTGTCGCTTATGATTGTCACTGTGACATGATTTTGTTTAAATTTTTGTAAAGTTGCTTAGTGTGGTAAGCAATTGCTATAAATTTTGCTTCCATTTTTTTTAAGATTTTCAAATTTGGTGTCTTCAAACTAAAAACAAAAGCACAAAAAACGCACCAAGCACCAGACTCAAAAGTTTTCGCGTTTTGTATACCCACTAAATTTGGTGCGAAGAGCATCAGGTTGACAATAGTGAATGTAAACAAAAGTATTGTATGACGTCCACGATTGGGTGGATGCTGTCAAAACAACGAAACAACAACGGTCCGCGAATGGCGCGACCCATGATTTAATACTACAAGGTTAGATAATTATTGACAGCCGCGATTTGACACTCCCTTACAAAAGGTTGCATTTACGAAGGACGGAGGAAAGGAAAGTACGCAACGTAGGCAATTAGTAGTGAAATTCCTTTTGTAAATTCTAATGTATTTGCAGGAAATCTGGCATTTTAAACGAAATATTGAACGTAATATTACAATATCTACGTGAATTACGTAATTTATATGCTATTTAGCTGTATAAAAACTGCAAAAGGGCTCAAAATTAATATAACACTGCTGCGAGTTGTATGTAAACATCCAATATAAAAAAAGTTTATGTTTTCATCAGTTAAATGTGCTTCATATGTATATACAAATAAACATATTGCACAAATCTTATACTTCTATTTCACACCAAAGCTACACTTTTTCCAAGTAAGCTTGCAAAGAAGCCACACGGTGCCACTGCTAAGGGAGCGGTGCGAGAGAGATAACTGTCAGGTTTATCGAACCTTGTATTATTGAATCATGGGCGCGACCTTTATTTTCTGGATTGGGATGTGCAGTAAGCCTTCTTCCTAAGAAATCTTAATTGCAAAAACATGCAAAAACGCAAAAGCATGTGCAAGAGTATAAGTAAATTCATGATAACTAATCGCAAGCTGAAAATTTCGCAGTTCACCAATGGTTCGGTAGCACATCAAGCTAAAAATGCAGAGATAAAGGTGTGTGCGTTTGCGGCGGAGCACAATAATGTTTTTTCTGCATTTGATCACTTATCAGTGCTGTTGAAAACAGTGTTCAGTGTTTGAAAAATAGCATCATAATCGCACACGAATGATATGTACAAATAACGCATAAGTAGATGCAATATATGTATGTTTTAAAGTAATATTTTTATATTAACAATATTACATGTTAATTGAATTGTTATGGTTATTGACTGAGTTGTTAAAATACGGTTATTGATCGTATAAAAAATAAAACACGGAGAAAAATTGATTTGCCATTTTTAAAAACTAGGTTATATTAAAAAGGAAAAAAAACGGGAAAACTTAAAATGAAAAACGGGAAAAATATATAGAACTGCATGGCCAAAAAGGGAATAGGCTCACCCAAAACCTGGTTTTTAGTACAATTTCGTGTTGGAATCTTGTTCTTTATACCAAAATTAATGCATTTTCTAAGAGAAGAATAGAGGAAGATGGAGGCATTTTCGACCAAGAACGCGTTTTCGTCGAAATATGTAACATCTAGTGAAAGTTGCTCATATGTCTGCCAAGACGCAAAATTGCAAGAGGGTAACACCAAAAAATACAGGAAAGCTTTTTGAACTGGTAATTCGGTTAAATACATTGTGACTTTTGTTTACATATTTGTTTTTTATCATTTGCACCGACGATATGTATGCACATTAAGTTGGTCCAAAAATACATGCGTGGAGAAAAAATTTTAAGCTCTCATGCCCTAGGATTTTTCTATATGCATAAAAATAATACCCGTGTTGTTTTTGTTTGTAAAAAAAAAATATATTTAGAATTGCCTCAAAGCCCATTAAGTTTTCCATATATTTTATATGGAGAAAAACACGTTTTCGTAGAAATGGTATAGAATTATTGAAAATCAATATTTTTCGATCGGAAAACTCTCTTTCTCTTCAGGAGACTCGCAAAATGACGAATGTGGGCTCAATGTAAAGGTAATATAACTCTGCGAAGCAAAAGTAAGAGGAAATAAGATTCCAGTAGATAATAACTAATTTCCAATTTTTTATTGCAAATTTGATCTTATTATCTTAATTTTACATTTTTCTTGTCATCTTTTTTGGCCTGTAACCACTTAAACGACTTACATAATTGATCTGCGTTTAACATAAAGCAAGAAAAGTAATCTGTCGCTCAATAAAAATATGTAGATCTTATCTCGCCATAGCTACATTTTGAGCCAGTCGCGGGTAGCCCTCTCGTCTTCAAAATAATTTTCTATGTACATACATACATAAGAGCACCTGTTCAATTAATTGGACGTGACCTGTGGTCCGTCGTTTTCAAAGTGTTCCAAGTATGAACCACTCCAGTCGTTTGGGCTCAATGTAATCTGGTGGTGTTGATGCTGGTTCCCAAATAAAAGAAATTATAACTGTCAACTGATATAATTTCCGAGGCACAAATTCGCTGACTATTTGCTTGCTAATAGGTGATACTTCACCTTGTCCTTGTTCATCTCTAGACCCAATCGCCCTGCTTCCATATATAACTGGGAAAAGACGGACCAGTATGAATTGTCAGTTAAAATAGTTCTTGCACGTTTTCATACAATTAAAGAATTTGATGCAATCTTTATTTCGCAGAGAAAGAATCTAATATTGAAATAAAATTTGCTTTACGCTCATTTCATATCCGACCTAATTCTCTGTCCAAAAAATCTATGAATGGTTTCACATGCTGATATGCAGATATCGGAGGAGTTGATACTGTTGCCGAGCATAGTCTTCCTTTACCGATTTTGGGGTTTATTTCTATAACAATTCATTCGTTTACTTATTTGCCAATACTATCATTTTAAAGATAACATCTGTGGTATTTATTTTACTTTTAGCAAAATGCATTCGGTGGGAATCCATTCGGCGATGGCAATAAAACGTCAACGAAAACGACGTGATGAACAGAAACGTGCGCGAGAAAGACGCTACAGTACGCAGAGTTCGGAGAGTGCTGAAACGTTCCATTCACCAAGTGGTTCATTTCGCCGTAAGTTTCACCATGCACATAGCGTTGCTAAACCTGGACCAGGCATGCTTGATAGTCAGGTAAATGATACAAATTACCATAATACATAGAAACATATGTATCAGCAGCAGCTGAATTCAGCGTTTATTTGATTACAGGTTGTCACAAGCATCGGAATGCTTCACATTGGTATTGTATTCATAGTATTTGGAGTATTCTTATGCGGTGCTGGCATTATACCCGACGAAACAATGTCTTGGAATGTGTTCAGTAAGTATGAGCTGTTTTGGTTTTCAATTTGGCTGCTATCAATATCAAGCGCACGTCTTCTTTTGGATTAGGGCTATAACTGCTTAAGTGGTTTTGGTGGAGTTTATCATAGAACGCCTCTCGTTTTCCATTATCGTTAGCTGCCGCCAATTAGAAACACCGATTGAATCTCCAGAGGAGGCTTTACTCTTCCTCTGCTACCACCAGCGTGATTCGCGCTATATACTTTCAGAGATGGTGCGTTTTTTTACTCGTACGACACGGCCGAGCCATCGGGACCCTGTAATTTAATCTGTTGCACTGTGTGTAAATCGCTCTGAGGCTCATCAATGGTAATGCTGACTCCTTCTTCGAAATTATAGCTGTCAACGGTGACGTGTGTGTCGCGACGCTTTACTGCCATCCTTAACCCTTTCGACCCGGAACTCTACTATCAATGGTAGCTTTCAATTTATGGGTCCAATATGTTATTTGCCCCACAAATACATGTTCTTCGGTGTCAAAGTGGGCGTGGCCTAAGGGGCTGATTCGGAGGGTGGTGGTAAACCATTGTACCATCCGGGATGTTAAGTGGTACATATCTGTACCAACCGTCCTCTAGGACATTCTTACAAATGTTTTATCTTTTTTAGAACCAAACAAAACGATTCATTAATTTTGCATTTGAATAATGCACAAATTTAGTAATAATAAACAGTCGAAGAATTAACAATAAATTGCTAAGGAATTCCTAAAATATAATGAAATGGTGCAAAACAGAATTTGCACAAAGGAACTTTGCACTCTTGGCAGATTATCTTTGTTCGAGTTTGCTTTTATGCAACGTTGTTCTGTGGTGCTTTGAATAGAAATATGTATCTGACTCACGACACGACGTGCTAGGCCGGGTGCTACTGACCTGCGTAAGGCTGTAGTTTTAGAACTTTGTTCTATCAGAGTTTCGGCCAAGGTCACCAAAAATGATTTGAAAGGCATTTTATTCCTCCTTAGCTAACTGTAAATAACCCACGCGCTTACGACTGCCATCACTATAAAACGGTAAAAGACCTTGTTCCACTATTTTTCTGATTTTCGATCATATTCGTGCAGGCCACTCATTTGATTTACTAAATCAACACCTCCCATAATTTGACGATAAAATAGTATTTAGTTTGGACATGGCACTTGCATTTTTTGCCTGTTTTCAAAGTTTATTCATAATTATTATGCCTGGTTCGTGGCAATTTCTTATTATGAAACC
>NW_023464575.1:0-664 GCF_013731165.1 Rhagoletis pomonella
ACGAATTTTCATTTGGCACGTTCAGAAGGCGAAACAGCTCAGTAACTGGTGCGATTGCACCTTCTGAACGCGTTGTTGCGTACTTCTGATCAACTGAATAGTTGCGTGTTAGATGATCGTAATATTTTTCTGATCATTTGAGACAACATGTTGGTGTGTACCTTTGAGAGTTGAATTTGACAGCTAATGTATGAAGTCGTTCAAAAGACGCATAACGATCACTGATTTTTGTTTAGCAACGGTTGCGCTCAACTGCTGCGCCTTCTGAACCTACCTATTGATAACTTTTTTTTTTGATAACACTGCGACAGCTCAAATTGGTATTGAGTAAACCCAAATGCAAGACAGAGTTTTTGAATTTCATTGAGTTTTTTTAATAAATACTGAAATTAGAGGCGTATGAATGGCGAAAGAAAAACTTCATCCGATTTTTTTTAAATCGAAACTACATTTTAACATATGTACATATGTCCATGCATACATAAATATATTTAATATGAACCCATGGTTTCAATTCTACGCATATCGTCAGGGTTTTCCTCACAACTTGGTTTTGCTGCAGTGAAGCGACAGAACAAGTGACGAGAAAAAATATATGCGGACACTTACATATATATGTATCTATGCACATACGTATCTATGCACATACGTATCTATGCACATA
>NW_023464575.1:674-10535 GCF_013731165.1 Rhagoletis pomonella
TATCTATGCACATACGTATCTATGCACATACGTATCTATGCACATACATATCTATGCACATACGTATCTATGCACATACGTATCTATGCACATACGTATCTATGCACATACATACATATGTACTTAGGTATCACGGTGGAGAGAATACAGAGGTGGCGCCGATGACGATACCGCTACTCGGCTCTCAGTGATTTTGACAGAATCAGCTGTTTTGGTGACGTCATAGTAGAGAAGACAGCAGTAGTGATGTGCTGAGTCAATACTTTTAAGTACCCAATACTCTCGATACTCGGTACCGAAACATTTAGGTTTCGAATAAAAGCGCACAAAGGCCAAAAATATGGAAAAAACGCCTAACAAAACCCGAATGTAAGAGCCAATAGAGCTTTTTTACTGATTCAAATGAAAGATGTATATATGTCGGTTCGATGCCATAATACAGAGAAACCCTTACTTGTTTGAAGCATTTTTGTTCCAGCTGAATCGGACGATATCATTTTTGTAGGCCTGGGACAGATTCTGTAACCAGTTAACGACAA
Organism: Rhagoletis pomonella; assembly: GCF_013731165.1. NCBI lineage: Eukaryota > Metazoa > Arthropoda > Insecta > Diptera > Tephritidae > Rhagoletis > Rhagoletis pomonella. Next base: position 1,214 of record NW_023464575.1, read on the forward strand.
TTTTCGAATCGGTATCGGTTTTGTCGACGTTTGATATCAAATATTTGTAAGTCAACAAGTGCGATATCGTCTCAAGAAAAACTAAAAATTCATATAAAATTACGCACAATAAATGGAAAATAAATTTTCTTCTATAAAAAATTTCTTAAATCAGTATGCAGCTCTTAAGAAAAAAATGCTCGTACATCTCGTCGCTACCATGTCCAACTATCGAATGTGAAAATCGGCACTTTTCAAAATTTTGATTTGCCACTAATAATTTTATTTCGTATAGCAGCATTGCTTAAGTTATTGTTTTTTGACAACTTATTTGTTGGTTAATGACTGCAAATAGTTTTATAGAAAATTAGAGACGAGAAATAATACTTTCATAAAAATTTAAGTACATACATAGATTTAAAAAGCTGCTTGAATACAAAAGTTTTATGAAAATGTCACATTAAACAACTGTCTAAATCTACGTTATTTTTTATAAATAAGGCCGTAAACATTTCCTTACATCGTCGATTTCCATATTCTATTTTTACTCTTTCAATTTCACTGACCAGCGCTGCAAACGATATCAACTAGTAGGCTAACAACCAGAATTGAAATTTAATACGCAAGTACTTACCGTACTACAAGTATACAGAGAGTAGATTTGCTACTCCCTTTTGGCAGCAGCAAATATCTCTCGTACGCGATGAGGGAAAGTAGAGTACGTACTTTGGTGGAGTAATAGCAAGTACGTCAAGTATTTACTCTCTCAACGCCAAGTAGTGTATGTATGCGGAAAAAAAGTAACAATGTGTTGGGAGTAGAGTACAATGCAAGGAGTACTTATTGAATGAAATGCGGCAAATACAATTGCGCTGGACTCTAGTAAATACTCTACGCGTGTTGCTATTGATCGGTAGTTTACGTACGCTTGCTGAAACTGGTTTATGCTTACTCACAATTGACCCGAACGATGAAAGTAGGGGATGGAAAGTATTTGCGCGGCGATCGGATGTCTTGTTGGGCCGTTTAAATGGAATTGCGCAGGAGTCTAGTATGTATGCATACACTATACACTAATATTCTACATAAGATGGAATTCATTTACTGAATAAAATGTGAGGAATAGTTAAATTAAATATGTTTCGCGTTGTTACAAATGTATTGAAATTAATTTATTAATAAAAACGTGACGAAATGGATATGTATATACATTTTTTACTGAATCAAAAAAATTATTAAACATGATAACAAAAACTTGGCGCTTTTGTTTCGGAAAAATTGGCTTTTTCTGGTGGCCTGATGCCACACTGGCTCAGTTGTCGCAAAAGTACACATACATACACGCATTTTTACTTGAAAATAAGTGTGTAGTGGTTAATATGTATATGTTGCCATCTCCGTACAGCTCACTTCACCTCGCCTAGCACACCCGCGTGCTCGCAGTTTGCCCGCGACGTCGACTGCGTGCACCTCTGCTGTGCATCCCTACTGTAAACATACTGTTGTGATACTGTTAAGCATATGAAATTATAGCAAGTTGGATTTTCATACATCTTCCCATAAAAAGTTTAACAGATGCAGAGATACCTAGGAGGTTTTTCCCATTTTGATGCCTTTTTGATATAAAAACCCACCGAAAAGGAGGAAAGCGGCAACTCCGCCATTCACATACATGTCAAAAGTATGAATTTTAAAATTAAAAACAATAAACAAACAAATTCAAAACAAAGAAATTCTATGTACTAGAACTTTTTTAATAGAAGCAACTCACGTATAGTGGACAATAAAAATACAAAGCACTAGATAACAAACTTAAAAACAAGACATTACAGAACATTTTAATGAACTTTATATCACATTTAAATACAAACAAGCCTATATTTTATAAGCTGGAAAAGAAATGAAAATGTGTATTTTTTGTTAACACAAAGACTTGCCAAACACAAGTCAAAATTATAGAAGGCATGTATACTCTCATTTTTTCATACAGTTTATGCTTCTTTCTGGCTTTTACAAAATGCAGGGATACCGCACTTATTTCGGTAAAATATGATCGCAATGTATTTTCAACTCGAAATCAAAGAAAAACATCCCACGAAAATGTTTGCGATTTTAGAACAATTAGTGTATATTTGCAAACCACTGCAAATAATGGAGTGTCATATGGGTGTTTCCATCGGAAGGTCCACCACGACAAAAAAAATAAAAGTCTTATATCTAACGTATTTACGGGCCGATTTGTCTGCTTTTTAAAATATATACTGGCTATGTAAGTAGAATCATGTTTGCGTAAAATGGTCTTCCTAGGTGGCGCCAAGGTTGAGATATTTCGAAAAACCGTATTTATGGTCCGATTTGGTTCGAATGTAGTTGAAACATAATACGTCATAGATTTCCAACAAATTCACCCTGAATTGGCGCTGAAGTCAAAATATAAAGTATATTCTATATAAAATACATGTTTTATTTGCGTTAAAAATTCATTTAAAAGCAATATTAACAAAAATATAACGACGGAAATTTATGTCACCTGACGCTACGTCACGTGACGTTTCACACTTGGGGTTGTAAAAGAAAATTTAAACAAGTTGCATTAATTCAAAAAACTCTAAAAACAACTAGAATTGCTCCAAATCATATTAAGATAAGTTTCATGAAAATAGCCATCCACAATTCGCAGTTTTGCGATTTTGTAAGAAAAGAAAAAATCTACTTCCATTTTTTGTCCCGTAACGACACTCTCTTTAAATGCTTATATTTCCGGACCAAGCAGTTCGATTGTTTTAATTTTTCGGTTAAATATAGAGCTAGTTATGTGCTATAAAATGGCCCAAAAAAGTTAAAGAAACCAAATGGTATTCCTTGTTTGTATCACATTGAAACGTACGACTGTCACGTATGCGACGTATGGAAACACCCAAGAATGATAGATATTCTCTCAATCGTGGGAAACACCCATATCTTAAAATGTTCAGAGAATTAACGAAACAAACAAACGTTTTATGGTCTCATGTTTCTTTCAAATCGCATTGCTATTTTTTCTAACTTTACCTTTTGTTTTGCGCTGTAACCGCTTAAGTTATATCTTTTAATTTATACATGTGAACTATTTTCAATGAGCATTTTTTCATTTGCTCCTGAATTTTGGGTACATTTTATTTCATTCTTTTTATACCCGAACGCACTTGTGTACAATGGTATTATAACTTTGTTAACATAACGGTTGTTTGTAACAAGCAAAACGAATCAAGATAGATATAGACAAATGTATAAATAAATGATCAGAATGAAAAGAGAAATCGATTAAGCGGTGACTGTCTGTCCGTCCGCCCGTCCGTCCGTCTGTGCACACGATAACTCGAGTAAAAATAGATATATCTTAACGAAGCTTGGTACGTGCACTTCTTTCTAGCGTAGGACGGATGGTATTGAAAATGGGCATAATCGGACAATAACCACGCCTACCTCCCATATAACGGTAATTTTCAGAAATACGAAAACTGCCATATTTTAGTAAGTACCGAGGATAATTCACTCAAAATAAGAATGTTGTAAATTTTTGGAAAATGGGCGTAGCCACGCCCACTTATGGTTACATGTGTATATCTTGGTAACCGCTCCACCAATTTCTTCCAAACTTGGCAAGGTGGTTGGCCTTGGTATAACATACGAAATGACCGAAAATTTTTAAAACCGGACAATAACCACGCCCATATAACGGTAATTTGGAGAAATACGAAATCTTCGTAAGTAAATATTAAAGCTAATTTATTCAAACTTGATGCTTGCAACAATTCTTTACCAAGAAATAGGTTTATGATAAAATTTTGGAAAATTGGCGTGGCACCGCCCACTTATGATCACTTATATGTATCTCGGTAACCGTTCTACCAGTTTGTACCAAACTCGGTATGGTTATTGTGCCTGCCACATAAAAGCAAAACATTGAAAATTATTGAAATTGGACTAAAATTACGGCCGCTTTTCATATAACAGTAAATTTCAGAAATGCTTGGAACTTCGATATTTCGAAATTTAAGGACGCTAATTTATTCAAAATTGATACACCCCGGCTTACCATGTAACGGTAGCTTTCGGAAAGGTGAAACACATATATTTAATACTTGCGCCGGGTATTTAATGTTCGGCTCCGCCCGAACTTAGACTTTCTTACTTGTTTATATTACATATATACAACTCGATGTTCGGGATAGTATTTTGAAGATACCAGCAATATATGTAAAAGTAGTTTCCCCACCAACATCAAAATATAAAAAAACAAAAAATTGTTTTCTAATAGCGGTTGCCGCTGAAAAAATACAATTGCCGTTCGGAGTCGGCGTAAAACTGTCCTTTACTTTGTGTGACAAAATCACGCACGCCACATATGGGAGGGGAAGCTAGGCCAAACGCTAACATATTGTGTAAGCACCAATATGTATATCGTCCTTTAAAGAACAAAAGCGCGTATCGTAGTTCCACAAAACCTCGAAACTGAAATTTGTGTCAAAAAAGATATTTGGTCACCGGAAGCTCCTGACATCAAGGCCTTAGACATTTATAATAAAATATCGATACTTAGACATAAGGAGAAGAGATAATTAAGTTTAAAAGAGAGAACCGTTTTTAATTAGGACAAACCGCAAACGTCAAGCTGTGAAGTTCTACTTATATTGTGCCTTGATTGGTCTTTGTATTTTGCAAAGTTTATTGTGCTAATTTTGAGTAAAGGTTGCTATAAAAAGTGCCTACGAGCATCCTAGTGTGATAATAACCGAAGCTAAGTGAAAGTTTTGTGATTTTTGTGGTTTTTATTAAATTTAATTAAATTTCACTAGCTTACATCTAATCTTGCCGAGTCATTTGTTGTTATCATTGTTGTTGTTATTCCTTTGTAGTTAACTGAGATCGTTTCTATTTTTGCACATTTCTTTTTGCTCTTTTTGTTAACTTCGTTTAGTATTTCTTGTCACAGCTGTTTGCGCTGCGTTTATTAAGTGTCACAATACAGTGATACTCAAACTGTTCGCTACATATATTTTTAAGCTAAATACATCAGCTCCTAAATTGTTGTGTGTGTTGTGTTAAACTTATTTTGCTTGTCTTTTTATTAACATAAGTGTTATTAAATCTTTCAATATGAAGTGTGATCTTGATAACTGCCAAATTAAAAGCGAATCTGAACGCTACTTATCGTGCTGGCTCTGTGATGGTATTTGCCATCTAAAATGTGCTGGTTTGACAGGAAGAATTCTGGACGCTATTAATGATGGCAAAGGTCTTCGCTGGTCTTGCTTAAAGTGCAGGTCAACCGAAGTTGATCTGTTTAAGTTGTTAAGGCAAACCAGAAATGGGTTTTCTGAGGTAGGGAGAGAGTTGTCGGTACTGACCGAAAAATTTAAACATTATGAAAATGTATTTAAATCTTTCAAATGCTTAGATACCGTACAATCTATGAAGGACATTCATGTGTCAAAACGTAAGCGTCTTCATAGTCCGCCTAATGAAAGGACCGTTCCACGTCAGAACAATCTTCCGAATGACTTAATTAATCTTTCTTCTCCATGTCCACAGACAACGGAGTTATCTTCCTCTAAAGAACATATATCAAAGTCTGCTTCTAATAATAACGACCCTGCAGTATCTTCCCCGTCCCCCGTTGAAGTTGTGGCACCGCCATCTAATCTTCCAACGCTTACTCTACCCTCAATTAGTAACTCAGTTACTCAACCCCGTCCGCCGGTAATCGAGTCTGATACTAGGAGACTGGTTGTGGTTCCCCCAAAGAAGTCTATATTTGTATCTAGATTTTCGAGGGATACTTCCGAGGACGATATAAAGTTTTACATCTCGTCCAAAGTTAAAACTGTCAACTTAAGTATCAGAAAATTTAATTTTAAATATGAAAGAAATATTTCTTCATTTAAAATAGACGTAAATTTAGAAAATTTTGACATGCTGCTTAGTAGTTCTTTTTGGCCCTCCGGAGCTTTCGTTCGTGAATTTGAGTATAGGCCCAACAAAAATAATAATTTAGCAAATATTCCCCGTCAGAATACAGAACCAAACAACTGATTACTAAATCTGCTTTAAGTATTTATTATCAAAACGTAAGAGGCCGCTGTGGTGTAGTGGTAAGCAGTGCGCGCTTTCACTCATCAGCACCTGGGTTCAAGCCCTGGTCAAAGACACATCACAAAAAATATAGAAAAAGGTTTTTTCTTAACAGCGGTCGTCCCTCGGCAGGCAATGGCAAACCTCCGAGTGTATTTCTGCCATGAAAAAACAGCTTCTCATAAAAATACAATCGCCGTTCGGAGTCGGCGTAAAACTGTAGGTCCTTCCGCTTTGTGTGACAACATCAAGGCGCACGCCACAAGTCGGAGGAGAAGCTCGGCCAAACACTAACATATGTGTAAGCGCCAATCTATTATTATTATTAAGAGGCATAAATACTAAATTAACGAATTTATATCTTAATGGCCTTGAATGCAATTATAATATAATTTCTTTGACTGAAACTCGGCTCAAACCTCTCACTTTTAATTCAGAGATTCTTTCAAATAATTATCATATCTACAGAAAAGATCGGGAGGGCAGAGTCTGCGGTGGCGTACTCTTTGCCGTAGACTCTTCAATACCATCTGAAGAAGTTAGTCTTCCACACATTGAATCTGCAGAATTCAAATGCATTCGTGTTCAGGTTGGAAGGGGGTTTACTTACTTAGCTCTATGCTATATTCCTCCCCGATCTGACTTATCAGTGTATTCACAACATGTATCTTTACTGAAATCAATTAATTCAATGATTAAACCCTCTGATTCATTGATTGTGTTGGGTGACTTTAATTTACCAAATGTATCATGGAACATCATTGACAATGATATTGTACCTTTCTCGTCTAGCGCGTGCAACAACGTATTTTTAGAGGAGATGGCAGAACTCTGCCTGAATCAAGTTAATGTACTTCGCAATAAGTTTGGCAAAGTATTAGATCTTGTTTATGTTGATGATGCATCTAAGTCGGCTGTAAGTAAATGTGACCCACTAGTTTTGCCCGAAGATGTCTACCACCCTGCTATTGAGATATCTTACGAAATTATAAACGATGGTCAAAATTGCGATGTCCTAACATACGAACCAAATATTCGCTTTGATTTTTCGAAAGCCAACTTTAAAAAACTGAATAAAGAGTTGTCTAAATTGTCGTGGCCTATATACAAAGAAAAAGTTGAGCAAAGCGTTGCACATTTTAATTGTACTGTACATAGATTATTTGAAAAGTATGTGCCTCAACGCATGTGTGTTCCTGAAGATCAAACACAGTTATGGTTCACTAAAGAACTGAGAAACTTGAAAAACAGAAAGTCACGTTATTTTAGATTACACAAAAAAGCCGGCTTACACTCATACTATGTAAAATACTCACTTTTGCGTCACAAGTTCTTTGAATTAAACAAAAAGTGTTATAAAGATTACTTGTGTAAAATCAAACGACGTATAATATACAACCCCAAATCATTTTATGATTTCGTAAACTCCAAGCGAAATGTACGGGGGTTTCCTTCCGCCATGAAGTATCAAAATACCGTCTCTGGTGATAATCAAACAATTTCTAACATGTTCGCTCAGTTTTTTAAATCCAATTATTCCACTAACTCCCAAGCATACTTTGACTATCCTTTTAAACTAAGTCCAATTAACTCAATACATAACCCTATAATATCTCCCGATGATGTTTTAGTTTACCTGAAGTCCTTAAAGCAGTCTTTTAGTTATGGTCCTGACCAGATCCCCACTTGTTTTCTTAGAAATTGTGCTGATTATCTCTATGAGCCGTTAACAGCCTTATTTAATTTGTCTCTTAAAGAGGGCGTTTTTCCAACTGTATGGAAGGAATCGTTCATAACCCCCTTACATAAAAGCGGTAGCAGGTCTTCAGTGGAGAACTACCGGGGCATAGCTAAGCTTTCAGCAATTCCTAAATTATTTGAAGCAATTATAACAAATCGGTTGACGCATTCTATCACTTCAAGCATTTCATACAGTCAACATGGATTTTGCAAGGGCAAATCAACATCTACATATTTACTTGAATTAACATCCTATATCTCAAAAGCATTTAGTGAGAGCAAAACTGTTGATGTTATATATACTGATTTCAGTAAAGCATTTGACAAAGTGTGCCACTCGTTGCTCATCTATAAACTTGATCTTCTTGGTCTTCCACCTAATTTTCTACATGGATCTCTTCATACCTCTATGATAGATCACAAAGGGTATTGTTTAAAAATACTATCTCTGACGTCATTGATGTTACTTCAGGAGTCCCTCAGGGTAGCCACCTAGGCCCGATTCTGTTCTTGCTTTTTATAAACGATATTTCTACAGATATAAAATTCTCCAAAATTTTAATGTATGCAGATGATGTAAAACTTTATAAATCGTACGTTTCAATTGAAGAAAGGTCTTTGCTACAATCAGACTTAAACAGCATGGCTTAGTGGTGTAAAGTAAATCTTATGCATCTAAATCTTAAGAAATGTAAAGTAATGTGCCTCTCGCGAAGAACTGTTCTGCCAGTTTCTTATATAATAGGTAACCATAACCTGGAACAGGTATACAATTTTGTGGACCTTGGTATCACAATGGATCCTAAGCTTAATTTTAATCTTCACATTAATGTGACAGTCAACAAGGCTAAAGGTGTACTTGCATTTGTGAAACGATGGTCAAAAGAATTTAGTGACCCTTATATCACTAAAACCCTGTTGACAACATTAGTTAGGCCGATTCTGGAATACGGCTCGGTGGTTTGGAATCCAAGGTATCAAATTTACTCAGACAAGATAGAATCAATTCAAAAACAATTCCTACTTTTTGCTTTAAGAAATTTCCGATGGGATTCTCAATATAGTCTTCCACCTTATACGAGTCGCTTAAAACTTATTAACCTTCCTACACTTGCCAGTCGCAGGGAAATGCTTGGTATAATTTTTATGGTTAAATTACTGACAGGCTCAATTTCAAGTCCGTCTCTTCTGGCTGATGTAAGCTTTAATGTTCCCTCACGCGTATCAAGACACTTTTGTCCCATATTTCTGAAAGCTTGTAAAACCAATTTTGAATTGCATGACCCACTCCGTTGCTTATGCCAGGATTTTAACTCTCATTCCAGCACGTTTGATATATCCGCTTTTCAGTATTAAGAAAGCGATACTCTCCTCTCTCAATAAGTGAATTATTGACATAAATACATAAAATCAGCTGATGAATTTAGTTCTGTAGCTGAACAGTTTTAGATCTCGACACTTAACAAACTCCTGCCTATCGTGACTCGGC
>NW_023464576.1:0-10533 GCF_013731165.1 Rhagoletis pomonella
GATTGTGCTGGTTTGGATTAGTCCTCTTGGTCAGCAACTGCGGGTTTACCCGAGACTTCACGTCACGTCCTCCGGAGTTTTCACCCGGTGAGGCAGTGCTAAACGCACTTAGTTTTTTTGTAGTTTGACTTTTTTTTCTCCAACTTTATTCAGTGGTGCGATATGTCGGCACGGGAATTGGGGAAAAATTTGTCCGCTAAGTGGGGTTTAGTTTAAATAGTTTTTTCTGTAGTTAATTTATTTTTTTCCCGAAAATTTTTTTTTCTTATTTTCAAATTTGTTTTTTTTCCTGAAAAAAAAATATCATTAAATTTTTCTTTAGGACCCAGCTCCCTCCTTAGCTCTTCGCTGGCGCTCCTGAGCGCCTACGTATCGCGATGGAGTGGGCTGGGACTCCAACCACGACTGACAATAGGGGTCCCAGTCACCCCACATGTCTCAGGGGGCATGCGTGACTGCCCTTTGCTGTATTGCGGTGGGGTGCACTGAGACCGAAAGATAGTTCAGCAGCTAGTGCGCGAAGTCCAGTATACCCTTCAAGTCTGGAGGGGCATTCCTTTATGCCGGCTTAGCATTGCTGTTGGGTATACTGGACCAAATAGCGACAAGTGTTTGTTTGTTTTGTACCTTGATTTTCGTAGACTAGTGCCTTTTTAAGGTTAGGGGGAAGTCAGCATTCCCATTGACCTTTGAAAATACATATTTCCCGTACTTAAAAATTATAACCAACTGAATTTTGTTACATGTATATACCCACGTATATTTAATTAATCCACTTGATATGCCTATTTACTAACTATATATCCTAATTGATTTTTTTTGCTTTCGCGCGTATATTCTTATTCAGTACATGGTTGAATAATTAATTTTTATATTTTTGATTTATATCGTTTGGTTGATTTATCGCGATCGCCTTCGGCAGTACCGCGCCAATCAGCTAAATCGCGTATTTTCCCTTTTTTTATTTTAAAACTTTCCTCGGACGTTCTTAGGCTTAGGCTGTTAACAGCAAGCCTTCCAAAAAAACTTCTCTGATTTTTGATTTCGATTTTCGATTTGAGCTCTGGGGGGAGCCAAGCCTGAGGCAGCTGTTGTAGGATTTTCATTGAACTGGAGTTAAATTTCTAGATTTTTAATTGAAGTTGATTTGCTGTATGGAACAGCAGCAAAGGCTTACGCGCAGTATCTGTTTGAGAGGTAGCGCCGTTAAGTCAAGAGGGACCGGGAGAAGTAACACTCCTGCTATGCCAGCAACTAATCCTCCGGTGATGCACTCACCTATTGCTGACCATACGGGAGGAGTTCCGCCTCCAATTCCAATGGCCAATCCTGCCCCGGGACTTAAGGTTGATAGCCGTCAAAGTTCAAATTTACTTGACACCTCACCACATGGGACTTCGGTCCGCTACCTCTATGAATATGCTGTCGAGAAGGCAAGGGAATGGTAGGTCTTTGACAGGGAATACCGGTTTTGGGGAAGGTACTGCATAAGATAGAAGTAGACTTTCTAATGGCGGAGCGCCTGCAGGAGACTCGTGCGTACAGGTGCTTCATCAGCTCTTACGTACTTCGCAAGAAGAAATGGGAGCTGAACTGAGAGCAATGCGAGAAAATACGAACGCATTAAATACAGTGGTACCTGCATCTCAAACCACACCCAACGACCCTAGGGACTTTGCTTCTATCGGAAACAATCCGACACAAGCCAATTTGAATAACCGACCAAATTTTACCACCAATATTGTCATTAAGCCACAGGATTGGAAGGTACCTATGACAGCACTGGTAGCGTTTCGGACTTTCTTTATAAACTCAATACGTTGTGTGAGCGCACGAAATGTACCGACGAACAGTCAATATCAAGCTTCCACCTACTTTGTCAGGGCGAGCTGAGGAATGGAACTGGTTGTTCACCAAGCAAAATCCAGATGCGACTTATCCCTTTTTGGAATTTGGCACCTTAAAAAGTGACCATGAGATCATGATGGAGATCTCAATGCGTCGTCAGAAGGCTAGTGAATCATATGATACGTTTCATACAGATATATTAGCCTTGAACGCGAGACTAAGGGAGCCGATGTCAGAGAACCTTTTAATGGACATATTGAAAGGAACGTTAACAGCAGCCCGAAGTTGATGTTTTTCAATGCTGGTGCGCACACCCTACATGACCTACGTGACGTTGCTAGGAAAGGCGAACAGATCTTTAAGGAAACCAGGAGCTTGATGCCGAACTATTCAGGATGTCATGTCAACGAAACAAAGCTATTACACCGGATGAATGGACAGGAGGAATGGATGGAGTAGTTGATCTACAAGTGGAAGCGCTGAATTTCCAGAGGACTAGGAAACCGGACTACTCAGGGATACAGTGCTGGAATTGTGACAAGATGGGGCACTCTTACATCCATTGCAAGGAAGCAATTCGGAACGTGTTCTGCTTCAATTGTGGAAAAGAGGGGGTAGTTACTCCAAGATGGCCCAGAGATCATCGACGAAAGGGAAACCGGAACCCGAGCGGGAAGGCAATCGAGGATTCTCGTTCGGTACCCTAGCCCCCGAAGCAGGGAGTACAGGAGCAGCAGCCTCCTGTACTAAACAAAAAAGTAAGCCAATCCCAGCCAGAACCATTTGTTTGCATGGAGAAGTCAGTAGTTCGGAGAGTAGTACCAGTCCTGCGAGGAGGTCGCCTAGGGTCATCATAATGTTCCGATAGTTCCGATTCAGATTGCACATTTTCTTTTACAGCCAATCCTCTGCAGGTTCGAATTCTTAGAGCTTCGCGTGGATGTCGCATGCCAAACTCAATTCCCAGTTAGTTTAGGGCAAAGAGAACAGGATTATGAACGTATAAGGGCAGATATTTTCGAAGAGCAACCAAAACTTGTAGCTTCGGAAAATATAGTACAGTGTAGGAAAAGATATTCTAGCCAAGTAAATAGGCGTAAAATTCTGCAAAGTACTAAAATTTTGATAACACTAGATGAAAGACCGCTAGGAAAGATTAAATACACGATAGTTTCGTAGGGGGTTTATTAGATTCCGGAGTAACCGTTTCCATTGTTGTTTTCGGGAAGGCATTCGCGTTAACTCCCGATGTATTTCCAACCGTTTCGTGTTTAAACTTTCCAAATGAAGATGAGTCAAACTTCCATCAGCTCACACCAGATCAGAAGATAGCATTGCAAGGAGTTGTTCAGGAGATTCCCTCGTTCGAAAAGCTAGGACTAGGTCAAACCAGTTTAGTGACGCACGATATAGATACGGGTGATGCGGTGCCAATTAAAAGTAAGCACTTTCACCACCCAGGCAGGCAGAAGCCTATAGCGAAATTGAAAGGCTACTCAAGATGGGAGTGATTGAGGAATCGAATTCACCATGGTGTAGTCCAGTGGTACTAGTCCGGAAACCAGGCAAAGTCAGACTGTGCATAGATTCCAGTAAGGTAAACGCGGTCACCAAGAAGGACTAGTATTCGCTGCCCCATATTAATGGGCTGTTGAGCAGGTTAAAGGATACATACTTCATAAGCGGTATTGATTTGAAGGATGCTTTCTTCCAAATCAAATTAACGGAATCGTCTAAGGAAAAGACGGAAATTGGGTATCTCGGGTATTTGATAGGGAATGGTTGTTTGGAAGTAGACCCAGGGAAAATAGAAGCCATAAAGGATTTTCCGATTCCCAAGTCTCCACGTCAGGTTCGCAGGTTTATAGGAATGGCAAATTGGTACAGGTCGTTTATTACCGATTTTGCAGACTTGGCGGGTCCATTGACAGATTGCCTTCGAAAGTCCCCTAGTCCATTTAAGCTAACTCCTGAAGCATTCGAAGCATTTGGTAAACTTAAAGTCGCACTCTGTTCAGCGCCTATCCTGGCACAACCACACTTTACTAAATAATTCGTAATTCAATGTGATGCATCCAAAAAAGGAGTAGGAGGCGTGTTATTCCAGCTCGATGAGGAAGGGGCAGAGCATCCCATAGCTTTCGCATCAAAGAAGCTTAATAATGCTCAGCGGAATTATGCGGTCACCGATCTGGACTTCGTCGCCGCAATAGTTAGTATCAAGCGTTTCAGACCATATATTGAAGAATTGCCTTTTCGAATAATTACTGACACAAAAGGACTTGAGCGGCAGGGGGCAAGATGGTCGCTTCTATTGCAACGATATAACTTCAGGATAGAGCATCGCAAAGGTTCTTTAAATGTTGTGCCGGACACCCTTTCGCGTTTTGACATGGACGAACTCTCTCCTACCCCACCTCGTAAAATTGACTGATTGATAGTCTTTAGAGCATGTTCGGCAGAAATATTTTTGGCCGCAAATGGCAAAGGACATACGCTTCTATGTGAACCGATGTGAAACATGCAAAGCTGTGAAAACCACAAATCAAGTGTCCAGACCACCTACGGGCTATGCCTTCGTATCCGAGAGGCCATTCCAGCGTCTTTATTGCGACTTCTTAGGACGATACCCAGGATCAAAGAGGAGAAACCAGTTTTTGTTTATAGTGCTAGACCATTTTTCCAAATACGTATTTTTGAAGACGATGCAAAACGCGCCGTCGGCAAATGTAATCAACTTCTTTAGTACAGAGATTTTTCCAGCTTTCGGGGTCCCTCAATTTGTCTATAGTGATAACGGGAAACAATTCACTTCGAAGGAGATGCAACAGTTTCTTGAAAACTACGGGGTTGTTTACATTAAGACGGGGTTATACTCACCACAGGCTAACGCCTCTGAACGAGTGAACAGAGAGCTTGTTCCGAAAGTTAGAATATTCCTGAAGGACAAGCAAGATCACATGGACTGGGACAAACATATTCCCGAAATTCTTTCGGTTTTAAGAAGCGATTACCATACGTCGATACAGAGCTCACCATACTTCACGTTATTTGGAAAAAATATGCTACAACATGCGTCAGCCTATAGCATATTGGAGAAACTTGGTAGCCTAAGAAAAGACGAAATCCCGATTACAAGCAGAGCTAGCGCAAGACAGAGCTACGAACACGTACAGCAAACTTACGCGGGTTGTGAATTACCGGGAAGGACAAGAAGTATTCCGGAAAAACTTCGCTCTTAGCAATTTTAAGCAAGGCATAAATGCAAAATTCTTGCCTAATTAGATCATGTGTCGTGTTCTGCGAAAGTTAGGCAATGCTTTGTACGATTTAGAGAACTTGAATGGCAAACCGATCGGGAGGTTCCATGCATCTGACATCCGGCCGTGACAATGTCATCTGTCACGAAGAGCGATCTGAAGTAAAGCATTTTTTTCCAAAATTTAATAATCACGTTTTTTTCAAATTTATTTAAAAACACGTTTTTTAATATTAAACTTAGCGATAGGGTAAAACCTTAACCGTCCGCACTCTGCCCGGGGTCCAACTTTGCATGGCTTTTCCTCGAAGCTAAGTCATGTAGAGCTGTATCTCGCTTCTGTTACTCTTCCCTACCGATCATTTCTCTGCTGGTAGAGAATACACGTCATTCACTCACTCATTAGCAGTAGAGAACAAGGCGGCGAATTCATATATGAATTCCAACGAATGTGAAGAGAGTATCTTTTTTTCTCTTACTGTCCTTTTCACTGGGCGCTTTGGCGGTCAAGGACAAACCGCCCAGTATCCTCTACGAGCATCTATAATCATAGTACGTTCACGCGCGCTCCCACCGGGAGTCGTGAACAGCCTCACAATCCGCACTCCCATTAGGATTGTGTTTTAGGAGTTTTGATGAGTTTTGGGGGTAGGCTTCTCTGGCCTAAAACAATAGAGAACTACCGCGACACCGGACTTGAAAATTTTCCCAGAGTTTACTGGGTATAATTCTGACTCAAACATTTCGAAAAGAACGCTAATTCAACCCATATTTAGTCACAACCGGGATTGAGTTCCGAGTCTAGTATGCTAAGCAAACTCTGACATAACTTTTATTTTATTTTTTTCTACCAGAATTACGAAAACCACCCTGACTTACTGAAACCCCAGATTGAACCTTTTAAACATTAAACACATTGTTTTATGAATACAAGAGTTACTGGAGCCCGACTCAGTATTGACTGAATCAGTAAATTTATTGTTCTGGACGCCGACTATAAAAAACTGATCCGCCCAGCATTACAGGCGAATACTGACGCGGAAATTAGTACAAGCGTTAACTTCAGTGGTCCAGTATCATAGAACTAAACTTACTAGTCTCCCAATACTGAGACTGGCGAAACTACGGGGTTGTAATTCCTTTCCCGGCTAAATACTTCTTTTTTCTGAGACTCTATATATCAGGGGTGAGTCGTGCCTCACGTTCTTGTGATTTTACCACCCAACTCTCTTGCGGACGCCTTGCGAAGACAGTTAACCCTTTTTCCTGTTCTCTTCTGTGACGAGCGGTGAAGTGAAGCAGGTTTGTTAAATAAATACTTTATTCTTCGGCATATAGTGCCCCCGGTAGCGTGCCATAAATTTCACCATCTAATAATTTTTCTAGAGCGTACGGCAACGCCAAAACTGCATGGAAGGTCTGCCATTTTGCGGTAGCTGTGTTCCTTGCAGACAGTGTCGCTGATTGTTACTAGTTCCTGCAGGTCTGTTCGTCTACTTTTTTCGGCTAATAAACGCTTTCCCGCGGAGGCTGGTGATAGTTTATGCTAGCTGTCTGTAACTGCCCGTCTTCACAGGATTGAGTTTATATCTTGACACAAATGTTAGAATATAGAGAGCAATATATATCAGGGCTTGTATTTTGGCATCTACTACGGTGCCTTGGTAATTTGACAACTACGTTTTCCTTTGCACTAAAACAACCTGGCGGCAACATTATCAATAATCTGATATACAGCCAGTGGCAATTGGTAACTTTTTCGGCATGGTGTACGAATAAATTGAGTTTTGCTGTGCCAAACGCAAAGAAAAATTTTGACAGTTTGAAAAAAAACACACAAACGCTTATGCAGAAGCTCTATTTCGTGTGTTGTTGAAATTGTTAAATTTACATTTATTTTATAACTTGCAAGTAACGTACGTTCTTTTCTTTTATCAGATTCCATTTTGATTTTCATTATTTATTACCGCCCACAATAGTCTGCCTTATCCTGAGTTTCGCCCGAAAATTGTTCATCCGCCCGTAGTAAATACATGGAAACCAAAAGTTGAAAAGTGAACCGGTTCGGAAAAAAATGAAACTCATGATAAGGCTGATTACAATTAGAAGCTGTCAAAATTTACCTAGCACATAAGCTAGAAAAAATTCTGACGTTCGCATTCACCACGTAACTGTCAAATTTGTAAACTAGCAATTTTAAAAGATTTTTTTTTCGGTTAAGTCCGGTAAAAATACTTGCAAAGGAGTCACGGCAACCCCGTTTTTATTTTTGATATTCCTCCTTGCACTGCGGCAAATTCCATTTGGAAGAGTAGCGGAACTAGTCCAAAAGACGCAGTACCCGTTATTCTTCCAAATGGAATATTCCCGCATACAAGGGTATAAAAACCCGCTGGCAACTCCGCAATCAGCCATTTTGCATATTCATACTAATAGAACCAGTGCAATTTATCAAAGCGAACGAAAGCAAGTAAAGTGCATTGTCATAATAAAATAATTAATTTTGTGGTTTCAATAATTTAAAGACCAAAGTCCACGAACTAAATATCAATGATTGCCAAAGGTAGTGAGGAAGAAAATAATTAATAGTGAAAGAAAAAAGGGGCGCCAACTGTCGGCAGTGGGGGAATTAGCCCCGGCAAGTGCGTTCCAACATACTTTTCTGTGCCACCGCTACGGGATAGTGTCACTAGTTGTGCGCATTGTATCCTGATTCACCATCCGGAGGAACCGGCCACCAGCTGGAGCTCTAAGACCGCCACAGTGTGGCAAAACTGCTGGCGTGGAGCGCACTGCATAGCAGTGCCACCGCTACAGTCAGTCGCTGCCTCAGTCCGTGCCAGTAACCGTGGAAGCGGCAATCAGCAACCGGGGTGAGCACCTGGGTCAACACAGCGACCGCCCAGGGAGCGGCACCAAACGACCTCGCAAAGAGCGGCAACACAGCGACCGCCCAAGGAGCGCATCGGCGACCGGCAACGACGACAACCCCCTCAGCAGCAACAACAACAACAGTAGGGCCCCATCAGTGGCCTGCTGCAACAACAACAAAGGCTGCCACCGTAGCAGCCGCACCAGCAGAAACAGCAGTGCCCAACCAAGGCCTGCTGCAACGGTGGGTGAGTCCCTATGGAAATACAAACTCACACAACAGGGTGAGAGTAAAGAAAAAATCAATAAATTATAGAAATAATATACTTATGTAATTTAAAAGCAAGTTTATATATGAGTAGTCCACTTGCAAAGTGCGCTATGTAAAAATTTTTCGATTTTTAGTTTTTGGTGGATTACGTACCAGTATTTAAAGTAGTTGCATGACAACTAACAACACAGTGCAAAATCTTTTTAACATTCTGAAAAAAATAGCATCTAATGTTAACTCTTCTTCCAAAAGCCGCTATCATACTTATTTATAATCTTTCAAAAGTATACATCTTCTGATGAACTTAGAAAACTGCTTTAAGTCGTATAGACTGTTAATATTATCTTATGCCATGTTATGTTTTGTTACAATTTTGTAAAGCTGTTTGCAAGTGGATTACTCATATATATATATATATATATATATATACATGGAATTTAATCTAATCAGGAAGGAATAGCTATAAAAGTGGGATTGAATTTGGAACTATAATTACAACTATTACCAATCAAGGTTTAATTAAGGCAAACTAAAATATAAGTATTTAACTAACTCAACTGTAAAATATAAATCAAAACAAAACTTGAGATTAGATGCAAATTAGATAAAAGAAGAAAAGATAGTAAAAGAATTCATTGAATAACCTCGACATTAAGTAAGAGCACATGGTAAATTGATAGTAATATATTTATAGGTGCGAATCCCTGATACTAGGTACGTACACTTATGCTTACACATCGAGAAAAGGTGATTTTTAATTGAAACATATCTTATCCCTCGGTAATTTAGATAATGAAGAAAAATCTATACACACCTATTAAATAAATAACTCACATAAAATTGAATTAACTCAAATTGAATTAATTTAAGTTAAATTAAATCAAATGAAAATTCAATCAAGTTAATTAAAATTAAATACCATTTTAACTAACGCTAAATAAAACAACATAACTACAATCTATTAAAATCTAAATAACCTAATTTTAATTAAATAAAAGGAAAATAACCTATAAATTAACATAAAATAATTCAGCTAGAATAACTTTAAATAAATAAACAATACTACATTATAATAAAAGAAGATGGCCACAGATAATATAATAAAGCTATAATTAGTTAAATCAATAATAATAAGATAAAAACAACTATTTAGCTTCTACCGTAAAAAAGGGTTTATTTTAAGTATTGTGAGATTAAAAGTAAAAGCTATTTGAAGAAAGAAAAGAAACACCAGAATACAAGAGAACAACTAAGTTAGTATTCGCTCTTTACCGCCTAGGTCCCTTATCTTACATTAGAATTAGACTTACTTTGATACTTATATATACCTGATATACTTACCGGATTTTCTTACTGGATTTACCGACCTGACTTACCCTAATTATAGTCGTACGATTCATATATTACCTTAGGCTTAAGGTCAACACATACTTAGTTAATAAGCATAGTTACCTTTTTTTAGTGTTAGGACTTTACAAATAATATTCGAATATAATACTTACCTACTATTACTTTTCCTACCTTAGACTTAGAACACTTAGCGTTAGGATGATTAGCTTTAAGAATTAGATATAAGAAAATGAATTATTTTAATAAATTGTAATTTTTTAAATGTGAATGTTGACCGTCCTCTTTACTTAGGAAGGCACAGTAGGAATTTTGCAATGGGGTTACTGACATTAGGTTGCACCGGTAGCCATGGATGAGGGTGGGCCAGCACTGGGCTTCACAACTCCACCAGTGGCGCCCTTATATTCGGCCATAGCTTTTTTTTTGTTTGGTTCATTGCCTTTCATTTTAATTTACGTAGTTGGTGTTTTCTTTGGATGTTCAGTTATATTAAATTTTAAATTCAACGTTCTTTTTCAGCTTTTTTTCTTGTTTGCGTTAACGGATTTTTTTTTTTGTGAATTTTTGAATTTTTAATTGTGTGTCCGTCCGTTAAGACGTTTGACAAGGCATGACTTTTCTCTGCTATGGCGCAGGGAACAGTGGTGAAGGCAAGAACCCCGCCCAGCCGACATCACTAGCCACGGTGCACTCCATTGTGTCATGCCGCCTGCACTCACTACTGCTCCTAATGTACGCCTACCATAACAGATGGCGCCCAACGGGGTAGCCCGAAGTCTGGCCAGGTTGCCTGGTCCTGACTGGCACATGAGGCTTCACCATCCCGCAAGTCCCAGGGGGCATGCGTTTGCTGCCCCTTGCTGCGTTGCGGCGGGATGAGTGGAGTTGATTGTGCTGGTTTGGATTAGTCCTCTTGGTCAGCAACTGCGGGTTT
>NW_023464577.1:0-10530 GCF_013731165.1 Rhagoletis pomonella
TACTTGTGTTATCTACAAAATGTGACAGTGATAAAAAATTAGTTAACACATTGGTGACTCTATTGGTACCAAGTAACAATAAAAAACAATGGTGCATGTTATTCAATTTTAGTGTTTTTTAAGTCCGTTGCCATATGGCAACACGGGGCGTAATGTGAACTGTCTCTCTTTTTACCTAATTTTTAAATGTTCGGTAGCCCGAATTAACCCCGTGTTGCCATATGGCAATGACAAATACCATCATGTAAAACAAAAATCGTTTGTGTGTATTTTTGCAGTTTTGCAGGTGGTTGACTCATTCCATATGTCATTGTACAAATGTTGAAGTGGTATGCAAATGTAGTTTGTCTGTTCCAGGGCAGACTGGTTGCGTCTTTGGTAGTCTCATCTGCTATTTCGTTACCCAAGATTCCCTTGTGACCGAGCAAACTACCAATAATATTTCTCTGTCCCATATAATTTGTTTTGATAACTTTTGATTTTGAAATTTTAGAAAAATTTATTATAAACCATTTATGAGATTGAAAATAAAAAGCGTGGGGGGCATGTAATAGACCTGAATTGATGTGAAGGGTAATATATGTATGTCTGTGGAAATATGAGCCCTTAAAATGGATCTCAAATTTGTACTTTCTCTGTAGAAATTTTAGGTCTATGTTATGGTGTTTGACTATTGTTAATTAAATCTAATGCATTGTATTGTATGCGCCCAGTGTTTGAAATTGCTTGACTATTTTCAATGAATTCGATACAGCCTGCAGACCAAGACCAAGTCGCTGGACTGTCCCTTTTTTCCATCGACGCAGAATCACCAACACCATAGTATCGTTTCAAAAAGATATTCAAACTAGTTTTTTTTCTAATTTAATTACACCCGATATACATGATTCAAGTACTTCAAAGCATTCCTGATTAATAATCTTTTCTGTTTTTGCTTTTACACGCCTTAATTTTGTTGAATTCCAGTTTTTTGTTCTTTAAATGGGAAACAACGAAAATGTCAAAAGCAAAGCAACAAACTTGGAACCAGTTGACGGTACAGACGCACATGTACTCATCGATTTTCTTCTCAGCCCCTTTCTTCCACTAGCTTACAGAATAGTATTCAGTACTTGAACCGTGTAAAACACGGTAACAGTTGAAAATAGTGATGTGTAAGCAAATCAATGTTACCAAACTCCCATTTTCAAAAATTAAAAAAATGCATACTAAGTAGTACATATAACACCGTGCAAAGTATAGTAAAACTGCGTTTTTACTTTTTCTCTCTGACGTCACAATTTTTTTAAAGGACTTTAAAACTTCTAGAATATAACTGAATAAAAAAATTATTCGAAAGATTCGGTGCATTGTAGAATAATTATGTGGGTATCAATTAAAAGGAGAAATTCTGTAGAATAGAGAAAAATAATTTTGGGTGCACCAGGACGAATAAGTATTGAAATTGTCATTTTAAAACTTTATCCTTGAATATCCTTGGAAATTTCCAATATTTATTTTTGAAAAAAATATATGTCAAGGAATAATATATTTGTTGCACATCCTCGAATTTTGTCCTTCTAACTCTATTAGTTTAAGATAAAAAAATTTACACACATGAAGATACTGGAATCATTATTATGGAACCATGTAAAAGAACAAACTGATCCTATGATGTACCTACGCTTTAAATACTTAAATTTTTTTGTACACAAGGGCGTAGCCAGCCTTTCACATAGGGGTGCGAGAGTTCATATAGAGAGAAATTATGTTTTTAATTATTTTTTTTTGTGTAAATAAATAGAAATTGTTGGGTTTAAGAAAGTATACGTTTTCTGATATCCTTTACATCGATACCAATTTTTTAAAAATCGCTCTGTAAATTTTTTTGGTTTAAAATATTTTTTTTTATAAAAAAGGTATTTTTATAGCAAAAGTGTTTTTTCAAATTTTTATATGCGAAGTATACAAGTATGCAAACCAGAATAAACGGAGTATAAAAGCCTTTACAACGATAGCAAATTTTTAAAAGTCGGTTTCTTGTTAATTTTTTTTTATAAGAAAAGGTATTTTTTCCTTTTAAGTATTTTTTCCAAAATTTCTATATACGAAGTATACAAATACGCATACCAGAAGAAAGAAGGTGCGATCGCGTTTACAACGATATCAATTTTTTTAAAATCAGTTAGTAATTTTTTTGTTTAAGATATTTTTTTTTTATAAAAAAATACATTTTTTCCTTTTAAATATTTTTTCGCACAATTTTACATACGAAGTATGCAAATGAGCATAACGTTTATAACGATATTATTTTTTTTAGTTTTTAAAAATCAGTTCAAATTTGTTTGAAATATAAGGTTTTTAATTTTTCAAAAAACACGACTTTTGACCCCTCATAACATCTGTAATATCAGTTTTCACAAAAAAAGATATATACCATTTAAATAAGAGCAAAAAGCGAACTAGGTCTGAATTTTTATTTTTTTAGTTATTTACATATAAAATAAAAATAATTTTTTTACCAAAGGTCATATTTGGAACTTCGAGGCCCATATCTCGAACTTCGAAAAACGGAGAAACCATTTTTTTACCTATATATAACTCAATCTCTAAAAAAAAATGGTTTGACCAATACCCAGCCGAGTGCTGTACAATGAATGATTCCAGTATCTCAATTTATGTATATTGTAACTATCAATATCTTATAAATAGAAGTGTACATTTTTTGTATCTAAAACTAATAAAGTTAGAAGGACGAAATTTGAGGATGTGGTAGTTAACATATTAGTTGTTGACATATTTTTTTTTCAAAAATAAATATTGAAAATTTCCAATGATATTCAAGGATAAAGTTTTAAAAGGACATTTTCAACACTCATTCGTCCTGGTGCATCAAAATATTAATTTTTTTTTCAATTCTACAGAATCTTTCTTTTTAATTGATACGCAAATTGTTACTCTTCAATGCACCAAATCGTTTAAATAATTTTTTTATTCCATCGTATCCTAGAAATTTCAAAGTCCTGTAAAAATAAATCCTGACGTCAGAGAGAAAAATTAAAAACTCAGTTATTCTGTGTTTGGCTCCTAGTTTTGTGACTATATTTATTTTTTTGTGTGTTTTAAAAATTTTTGGTTTTTGTCGCATGGTGTAATATAATAAATATGTGTGTATTTCCTCAAACAAAGACTATTGATAGTGGCAACGGCCATTCGATAGTGCAAAAGAAAATAGTGCCATTCGATAGTACGATCGAGAGATTAACAGCTCTACCCCAACAAGCCAGTACTTTGTGCACACTGCAGTAAGTAAAGTATCTTCTTTGCTCATTCCTAAACGAGCTTCGGTTTTAAGTTCGTCGTAGTACACCCAGAATTGCCAGGTAATCCCGTACGATCCTGTATGGTTCCACCTCTGCTTGGCCTTCGAGTAATAGATTTCGGCAATTTTTGCTTTTATTTCTCTGAGCGAGGCGCACAAGTCCGCAGCGTCGGATGGATTCAGTGCGGAGCTGCACCTTGCTAGTTCGTCTACTGCCTCGTTGCCGTGAACGGTAATTTCGTATTGATTAGAGTTATAGGCAAGTTCTCTCCAACAGTCCTCCACTACTTTAGATCTAACATGGGTAGATGCCCGGGAATAAGACAACATTTACTATCAATGGTGGAACTCACTGGAAAATATCACCATTGTTGGGACCACTCCTACTCTAACTCTTATTGCTATTTTCCTCCTCGTATTGACTGCTTAGTACAACTGTAATCGGTTTCGTATATTTTCGCGACCGGTCGGGGAATGCCGGATCTCTCTCTCAGCCGCCTCGGAATACTTCCAAATCAAGCTGATTTGGGTCACAGACCACAGTAACGTCACTGGAAATTGCACGGCTGATGAATTGGCTAGGCAGGGCACTAATGAGGCCATCACCTCGGACAGGGCGCTCCCGCGGTGCGACTCAATATCGTCATGGATCTCTGCGGCTGCAGTTGTCTGGAAGATGAGATGGAATCATCTCAGCGTTTTCTTCGCAGCTGCCCTGCATTCGCTAGACTAAGGTTTAACCACCTCGGTGCGCATTTCATCAACACACCCGGAAAGCTCTCTGGAGTGGACATCAGCTGCCTGGGAAACTTGTTGTTGTCACCCAGTGCTTCTCTTAAGCTTAACACAGTTACCGTTCGAAGAATTTGTATAATGTGGTAGCACAATGGACAACTTAACAATAACTAAGTGAGTCCCCATCGTGGGGTCTGCCACAATAACTTAACCTCACCTAACCTAATCCTACAAACAATTCCTTTATTAGTGTGAATCGCGCCCAGCATCATGCCATCAGCGGGTTTTCTTACTTGCAAATAGTTACTAGTAAAAATTTAACCAGTAAAGCTTGCGAGTCTAGCTGTAATTTTCGCTCTCTCAATTACCTCTCTTGCGCTGGTTTCTTGCAAGTTTTTGCGTAAACCAGTTCTGCGTACGAAAACGCAACTATTGCCAATTAAATCTAATCGAATTTTTAATCAAATAAATAACTTACATTCTATTTCATTGCCCCACGTTTTTCATTTCAAATATCCTAAAATATTTACATATGTATAATTTAAAATTTTTTAAATCAAAACGTATCAAAACAAATTTTAGAAATCGTAGAAAACATTATTTTCTTCTTTTTAGTCTATTTATGTATATTAAAAAATTTTTTATTTTATTTTTTTAAATGCCCTTCATATTATACATTTTAAGATTTTAGTACTTTGCGCCGTTTTAAAACATCTTGTGATCCCCAAATTCTAAGGTCCGAAATGTTTTGGTAGGAATATTCATATCATCCTCATTAGGGTAGTCCATAAACACAGGATAAACTGAAATTTGGAATTTTCCTGGTGCCCCAACCGTATAACAGTATCACACACGAACGGCTCAACGGATTTGTAAAATTTTTGTTTCATAATTTCATTTATTCAAACATTTTTTTATTAGAATCTTATACCAATTTTGCAAAAAAAATATTACTTTTTATATACAATGCCTATGAAACTTAAAAGTTCTGATGGCACCATTAAATTATGACCAATTTAAAAAAAATAAAACGAGTTTCCTTATACGGTGTTCGCATGAGGTGATTTTCCAGGCAATTATAGAAAGGGTTAGTTGAATCAAAAGTTGGCTGCACCCCAATTTCATGCGAAGCGATTAGTTGTTTTTCGATATTCTTCAGTTAAAGAATTTTTGTTTAACCACCCTATTCTACATGCGGTGCCACTCTGAAGAATAGGTCCCATATGATTTTCAAGGGTTTTAGTATTAAAAATGTATCAAAAAATCCCATAAAAAGCCTTAAAATAATCTTTCGCCGTTTTCTTCCCTTTTCAGTAATTACATCATCTATTTTGGAACAACATGCAGAGCTGCAACCATTTACGTCCTATCAAAGACTGATTTTGTGATTTAGTGTAAACGCAAAAATTAAATAAAAATAATAATAAAAACAAAATTAGTGAGAAAATAAAACCAGAACGCACACGAGCCAATTAAGCAGATAAATAACTGCAATTATAATTCAATCATGAAAATCTTTTGTGCTTTGTGTCAGTGAGAACACCAAATGGAGTGCAAACCAGCGATTATTTTAGTCGTTTTATTTTCAGTTATACTTTCGTTTTATTTGTGTTTCCCTTTTTACTGTATTTTATTTTCGCGCTCGCTTGTGTTTCATTTGACGCGTAAAAAATGTTGTTAGCAATGCGTCGTGAGAGTGAACACCATCACGCCTCAGCCACAGCAACAGTACCTCCAGCAGCCCAAGCAGCCGCCGCCGTCACTGCCGCCATCTCAGCGACAACACCAGCTAGTGCATCGACCACCACAAATGGTCTAGTAGTGCCCAGTGTTGTTAGTTCAGCACTTCAGCTGTCACCCAGTCTAGGTATCGCAGCGAACGCAACGTCTTGTACATCACAACACCATCAACTGCATCAACAACAGCAACTTGAGCTGCAACAGCACGCACAACAATTACAGCAACAACAAACAGACTCATTAAATACACCCACAACACCGTTGCTAAACTTAGGACGTAGTCCTTTGCAGTTCCCGCCGCCACCACCGCCACCAGTGCCAGTGCAGGGTAGTCCTCAGTTTGGCTTCTATACACCCAGTACGGGTGCGGCCACTTACCTGCATCCGCATTATCCCCACCCGTCAGCGGTACCGACGTCCGCTTGCACTTCACTGGTGTCTGTCAACTCCGGAAGTGCATCTTTGGCGAATGGCTCGCAACGATCCAGCTCGGCCCAATCTACCGAATTAGACGAATACGTCGACATCCTACAAGTACAGCAACTGTTGTTGGACTCATCAGCGTCAGCGAGTCAACAAGCATTGGCAGCAGCAGCAGCAGCTAATGGTAGCAACACTAACAACACTTCTGTCACATCGGTTCCACAACAGAGTTTGCCCAAACCACGGCCACGCTTAAATCTTCAAAAGGCCTCTGAATACGCTGCCCAAGTGCAAGGTGAGTTGTTGTTTGTGATGTACATATGTATGTATTGACGTAGAATATTTCTATTTCGTTTAAGCTTTACTTAAGCGGTTCTGTTTACGAATTTTACGCATCGACCTATTGAATTAATATATATATCCTACTAATATTATAAATGTCAAAGTTTGTGAGTGAGTGCGTTTGTTTGTAGCTCTTTCACGCTAAAACGGCTGGACGTATTTCAATGAAATTCAGCACACTTATAGCCTATGACCTGTATTAACATAAATATAGATTTTTTAAGAGGGTTGCCGCTTGTTTCAAAAGTTAAAATAAACTATTTATTAAGTAAGATAAAATATTTATTACAAAAAAAAACTTGAAGAGAGTTGCCACTTCTAAATAAACTTAATCTCAATTTAATCAAGAATTTAAATGAAATATTTTAGTATGGGTACCAAATGAGAGATGTTTAAGACAAATTTATTTCTAAATATGTTAGAAGGGGGTTGCCCTCTTTAAGAAATTCAAAATCTATATACTTAACGGTTGCACAAAATATTTTAATGAGCATCAAACCAGGGAGGGTTACGAAATTTTTTCTCTTTAAAAAGATTTTCGAAAAGAGTTACACCACCCGTTTAGAAATTTAAAATCATTATTATCAACAAGTTAAATGAGACATTTCATTACAAGTGTCAAACGGGAGAGCTTTTAGTAAGCTTTTTTCTTGAAAGAGGTAGCAGTCGGCTCAAACTGTTTAAATGAATTTAGTTAATAAATTTTATTATTTTTAGTAGTTCGTAAAAACTAACCAAAAATCAAAAATCGCAGTTCAATAATTTTTTCAATCCTATTCTACTAATCCTAGTCCTACTACACTGAGGGAAATAATGCATAGTAAAAATGAATACTTTATATTTGATTAGCGTTTAAAAATGTTCGTATTTAAAAATAATATTTTCATACAAACGTTTATTGCGCACGTATTTGACTGTTCACATCTGTATATGTAAGTGTACATACCCTGCAGGGAAAGCTACAAGTTGTGAACCAGAATGCTACCAGTTTCCGTTTCAGACCAACTAGTTCAGGTTGTATCCTTTTTCAATGTTAGCGACTGGTATTTTTTAACATGGCGGTGTCATAGGAGATGTCAATTGCCCGCTCCTGCATCAGCACGGTACCAGTATAAATACTAGTAGTATCATTCAACATTTGAAAGGAAATTTATATGGCTGGGTGTAGCTGAGTGCGCAAAGATGCTTGCCACAATTTGTTAATATCCAGAGATGGTCAGGGTTTGAATTGCACTGCAGGCAACATGCAAATTAAATGCTTTTTTAGAACGAACGCGGTCATTTTAATACGCGCGTAACTGAATTGAATATTTGCCAATATACAGTATTTTCGTTGACGCTTATAGTAAGATCAATTACGTTTCTATTTGATTTTAATATTTTTTCCCTAAGTGTATTTAATATTCTAAATGTGAAAGTTTCTAAGTGAATGAGTGTGTATGTTTGTTGCTGTTTCACGCTAAACCGGCTTGACGTATTCAAATTATGTTTGGAACACTTATAGGCCATGACCTGGATTAACATATAAAATATTTTTATGAAGAGGGTTGCCACTTTTTTCAAAAATTAAAATCAACTATTTTATAAGTTTGATAAAATATTACAAACAATCCATTCTCAAGCAAAAACAAGTTCCAAAACGATTTATTTCAAAAACATTTTTGGAAAAAGTTGCCACCTTTAATTAACAATGTAAATCGGATATTTTTATATGGGTACCAATTGAGAGAGGTTTAAGATAAATATATTTATAAATGTTTTTGAAAAGTTATGCCAACTTTTAAGAAATTCGAAATCAATTTACTTAAAGGTTAAATGAAATGTTTTAATATTAGTATCAAACGAGAGAGGGTTAAGAAAGCCACGCTTAATTAGTGGTAGCGTCTCGTACGATCGTGTTCGTGTTCGTTTTTTGTGGCAGGCTGTTGATTAGCGTTGCCGCTTTGGAAATTTTTTACCAAAATTGGTCATTTTTTCTTTATTTATAAAATTTGGTAACTAATTTTTAAATTTGGGAACTGCTTCGACTCGGAATATTGCCATCAATATTCCGGCCTAACCCGGCATTCAGGAGGGGACTTCACTTTGTCTATCAATGTGTGAGTCACAAGATTTCAGGAAATCATGCGCCCAATAATCCTCTGTTGCAATGAAACGAGTCCATGACACTGTAAATGATCAGAAATCTTCAGTTGCTTTTTTCTTAATTCGTCATTTAATTACTTACGAAATTAAAAAGCAGTTTCAGAAGTGAGCTAGTATTACAATGCCACCATTGCATAATTGTGAAAGGAGAGGAGCAGCAGCCGTGAACTTTGAGTATGCGTTATTTTCTTATCCTACTTTCGTAAAGCATTCCCGCTTGCCAGAAACTTAAGGTATTCGCGAGTTTATTTTCCTCTATCCACCTGTTTTTGAAATTGCGTTTTCCTTTTTTTCGCGATATCGCTGCATTATCGCTGGAGTCATAGTTAACTTCAGGATATACATACATACATATCGACGGTACTTTGGCAAACCCTCGTATCTCAGAAATCACTACTACTTCGTATCTCGTAAAGTTAATTCAAAACAGGGCTTAAAATATTACGATTCTTTATATATTATTCCTAATTAAAGAAAAAGTACAAAATTTTCATTAAAAAAGTTATTAAAAATTATTTTTCGTTATTAATAGGGAGTTTTTTTTTGTAGGAAGTATTTTGAGATACGAGGTTTTGCCAAAGTACCGTCGCAATCAAACATTAACTAGGAAATCAAATATGTGCACATTGTGCAAATATAACGAAAATAGTTTAATACATAAAACATTCATATATTTTTATATACGTCCCACCATTAATAATTTTATTTAACAAATCTGTGTGCAATTACATATTTCAGCGGAGTCTCCCTCTTCTCGTCGTATGCTCCTTGACTATCCTAGTCCATACTTGTACGGCAATCATTATCATTCGTCGCCCAGTGAGGACCTCGTGGCCCTCTGGTTCGGCAGCAATGGCTCAGGTGAGTGCAGTGCAAAATTATCAATTATTTTTATTTTCTTAAGACACGCGTCGGCCAATTGCAAAACTGATTAAAATAATAGTACTGATAAATGGAAATGGAAATGCAAGTCTACGACAGAGCGCCGTCTAGACGCCAATCAACCGAGCGTTGTGACAAATGCATTAGCATGCGTTTGCATACTCGTAAAAGTGTATTAAAACAAATAAATAAATAAATTAAGATTTGAGCTAGTGAGTGGGGAAGTCGCGATAAAAATGTCCCCAAATATGAAATAAATGTCATAGGCATATTCTAGCAAGGCGAATATATGTACGTACATACGTACATATCAGGGTTGTTGCGATTATTCGCATTCGCATTCGCAACCGCGGTGCTTCCTCATTAATTTTAACATTCGCATTCGCATTCGCAATAATCTATACAAAGCTTTTGCGAATGCGAATGTTGTGCAAATGCACCGATAAAACATATACATGGCAAACAAAACGACAAATTGCAGGCAATATTTTTTGCCTATGGTCGTGGGAGTATTTGTGTAATAACAAAACTGGTCAAATGTCATATTTATCAACTTTGATAAACATGTCTTTAGTCATACAAGTTCTAACTTCTACTTGACCTTTGACGTATGTCAAAGAGAACATTGCCTTTTAAAATTTTTTTTCTGTGCTTTAAATACCTGCATTGGTTTCTTTCTTTATTATGATTTTTTGGACCAATCTTAAAAAAACTACTAGACGTAAAAGAAGAAAGTGTGCACTGCACTTCTTAACCAAATTTTCGTGATTTGCTTTTGATGTTACATAAATTTCAAATGGGGCTCTTTGGGGAATTTATTTTTAGCAAAAATTTTAAAAACCATAATTTTGTTTACTTTTCGGGCAATTTTTTTCATAGGAATATACATTGGTTCCTTGGCTAAAAACATCTGTGTAGGGATACCATATCGATATTTTTGCCATTCGATACCGATACTTTTT
>NW_023464578.1:0-3226 GCF_013731165.1 Rhagoletis pomonella
TTGACTTTAAGTTTTCGGGACTATTTTAAATGTTCCTCAAAATGTGACCTAATGCCCGGCGAACATATTTTCTAAATTCAGGTACTTAATTTCTTTACTATATTCAAGAACAATTCCATCAAGAATAACGAAATATGGCTAAGTAAAGTCAGCCTCTTGGAACATTTAATAAATACTAGTGAGATTAAGGGTAGCGAAGTGAGTTCAGGTGAGGGAGTCGCTATGAGTTTATTATCCCGCAAATCAAAAAAAAAATATTTATAAATCACCATTTAACCTTAAAACACTTTCATGTAGCCAAAGTTATGATATCTATGTAAATCGTAGCTACTTCGAACAACTTGCACTAAGCTGTTTTAAAACGCGCATTGTTCGCATGCTTACCTCTAGTGGTGCTATTTAATGACGACGTCATCTTTGCCGCTGATGTTAGTGTTGTCAGCGTATCAGCGCACACTTCAACACATTTTTCGCCACCAACTTTGATTTTTATCAGTGCAACATTGAGAACAGCAATTAGCACAATCGCGCACATTTATCTGTGACATTCGCATTGTGGTGCCTGCATCCAAACGCGCCCACACAGATATTTACACTCGCATTCTCACATGGTTAGCAGCGAATGACCCCAAGCAACAACAACAACGGCAACAACAGACCACTAAAAGCCACGCTAGCAAAATATCAACTCTCTGCACTGGCTGCTAAGTAAAAAAAGTTTGGGGTATTTTTTTTTTTTTTATATTTATGTTGCCGCTGGCGACAATTGCCGTAGCGTCAGAAGATGACTGGAAGTAGCTATAATTTGTCGCTGCCGCTAGCGCTAGCGCAATCATTAATATACGAAAGTTACGTTAAGTTTAGAAAGGCGCTAACTCATTTTCTTTTTTTTTTGGAAATTCAGCTCTGTGCAAAAGTCGATATATTAAATTAAAAGCAACTAGTTACTACATCAAAAAATTTGTTACTATATTTAATAAAAATCAATGGTTAGATGAAATTTGCAAGAAATTTTCTTTTAATAAAATTTTATAACTACTCTGTAAAGAACCAAAAAATGCTGGATAGCGGCTTTATATATTAAAGTATATTAAAGTAAAGTTATGTACGTATAAGTAGTATTGGTTTTATTGTGACAAAACACAATATTACTGGCTGTGTTTTTTTTTTTTTGTAATGCTTGTTGTTGTGCTTGCGTTTAAATAAGTCTTGAATGCTGCTTGAGAAGCTGTTCGTGTAAATAATTAATTTATTGTACAAACATCGCTGACATATGCGATGCGAGACATTAAGCCCCTTCAATACGAGCATGTGTATATGTACATATGTATGTTCATACGTAAGTATGGGAGCAGTCAGACACCCCCTATGATGAATTTAAGTATTTTTATTTTTAAAAGTTTTTAACAGTCTGTACTTGTATGCAATAAATTCCATCGCTTCACTCGTGGCACTTAGCCCAGTAACCACTAAAGCTATTAAAAGTAATTTATTTGCAATAACAACAAATAAATCTCCACACTTTCGGTTTCATTAATTATTTTAATTAAATATCTTTCATTTAATTGCAATGTAAATTGAAAACTTATTCTTGAGATTATTGCAAGCAACTGCGTTATTATAATATTGGGGAGCAGTAATTGAAAAAAATTGAAAAGGTTTGTGTTTCCTTGGCATATATGGATGTTAATGAAAAATAATGATTTATTAGAGAGATTAAGTTATTTGAAAGAAATATAAAGTTACATTACCCTTGCAAACAATTTATTTTACTGTTACCATTACTACTTAAATACCATTTTAATTACAATTACCATTACCATTACTACATATCACCATAAATTACCATTGCCATTACTATTACCATTACCATTGTCATTATCATTACTATTAGCATTAATAATACCGTTGCTATTACCTTTACCGATACCATTAGCATTACCAATACCATTACCATTATCATTATTACCATTACGATTACTATTATCATACAATTTTTTAAAGTTATAGAGGAGGTTTTTGATAATGCCCTATCAGCCGACGTGATAATAAAAACCTTGACTAATTTCGGAGTCGAGGACCACTTACCTGTAGTTAGACATATTTTTTGGTGGCTGTATTGCAGAAATGCAATAGTGGAATGTGGTAATATTTCTCCCCGGCGTAGGATGAGTAGAGGTACAATGCAGGGGCGCGTTGTCTGCCCGATTTTCTGAATAGCCATCGCCAATAACGTCCTGGAGAAGCTGCCTGGATAAGCAGGAAAAAAAGAACCTTAGCCGCAAAGGCGAAACTCGTCTTGTTCGTCGAGAGAAACACAAAAAGTGCCACTGGCCAGCTGCCTTCAAACGGTGGAGTGCCACTTATACCCTCGACTTCGTACTTGAAGAAACAGATCGCTGCGTATCGAGGTTGGCTCCGCTTGGACACTCACTTTTAAGGGATGAATTAAAGAATGGCAGAATCTGGAAAAGGTCCAGTAAACATTTTCACAAATGGGTTGAAGTTAGATGGTAGATTTGTATTAGATATTTTTTGCCAGATTTCAGCAGCGAATTTCAAGCAGCTGTGTTCGCCATATGTATTTATAGACTTGCCACATACCAGTGTAAAATCGAACAAAAGGATACAACCACCGAAACTGTTCGGAAATTCCTTACCGCTTAAGCGATCGCCTCGGATAAAATGGCAGGACCTTGGGTCATCCGCATACTGCGCCTAAACAAATAACTTTCTAGGTTCCGAATGAACGCTGTCCATTAGGGACCCTGCAGTACGACTTAATATCGGTTCGGGCCGCTATTGCCACAGCTCTTTGGAGATTGACGATTCGAAAGTCATTTCAGCCTTTCCTGCTCACCTACCACGTTTCCGCAATAACAAAGTTTAAACAACACGTCTCAAATATCATCAGCACTCCGGGAACAATATATGCAACAATTTTTTTGTAATATTTTTCCGCCAATTTTTTATAAAAATATGGTTCATTCTACAACAAAAAACATAACTTTGAGCAAAACTCACGAAAATTCAGAAATTCTTCAACTTTTTGATCAGACTTTTTTAAGTTTTCTTTGAGTATGCAGTTTCGCAGCCCATTAAATTCTTATAAAAAGCATGCAAGTTCGGAGTTAGTAAAAAATTACATTGATTTTTGAGAATTTTTTTTGTAAAAGGTGTTTTGCAATTTTTCCGTACAAAGTATTTTCGAAAAAAAAATTTTGTA
>NW_023464578.1:3326-10255 GCF_013731165.1 Rhagoletis pomonella
AAAAAAAACTTTTTAATATACAACGCTTTTATAAATGGACTAAAAAGTAGAAAATAATACTTCTCAGTCCCATAGAATTTGTTTTGATAACTTTTGATTTTGAAATTTTAGCAAAAGTCATTATAAACAATCTATGAAATTGAAAATGAAAAACGTGGAGCGCATGCAATATAAAGCATTCGATTTAATTGACAATAGTCAAACTACATAACGTAGACCTAAAATTTCTACAGCGAAAGTAGAACTTTGAAATCGATTTTAAGCGGTCGTTATTCATATACCCACATACATACATACATATATTACTTTTCATATCAATTCAAGTGTATTACATGCGCCCCACGCTTTTCATTTTCAATTTCATAGATTGTTTATAATGACTTTTGCTAAAATTTCAAAATCAAAAGTTATCAAAACAAATTCTATGGGACTGAGAAATATTATTTTCTACTTTTTAGTCCATTTATAAAAGCGTTGTATATTAAAAAGTTTTTTTTTATATTATTTATTTTCTACTTTTTAGTCCTGTCTGAATAAAATTTTGCAATAGATATTAAAATAATTCAACGATATTAATAGAAAGGTGCACACACATGCATTTACATATGTATTTACATACAAACGAGCACCAATTAATTTTATTTAAAGAAATGGCGTGTCGTCCATTTCCGCTGTAGCAAACGTAGTACATAGGGCGACATCTAGATGTCATCTACCTCGCCCTATTCACTACAGATGTCGCCCTATGCACTATGGTTTTTTATAGGAACTTTTCAAAGCAAAACTTTATAGTGTCGGACACACAACATTGAAAGTTTCTGGATCCACAACATTGAAAGTTTCTGGACACACA
Source organism: Rhagoletis pomonella (assembly GCF_013731165.1). Lineage (NCBI taxonomy): Eukaryota > Metazoa > Arthropoda > Insecta > Diptera > Tephritidae > Rhagoletis > Rhagoletis pomonella. The sequence continues at coordinate 4,180 of NW_023464578.1, forward strand.
ACATTGCAAGTTGATAAAAGCGTTGTAAAAATAAAAAAAAATAAAAACATACATATGTATGTATTTTAGTTTGCAGTTAGAGCTGAGTACCTATTAAATGACATGCCAATCCTTTCCATATACACATAGTTGCAGGTGATGAAGTGAAAAGAGGCAGCGACTTTAAGTTTTCGGGACTATTTTAAGTACATATTCCTTAAAAAGTGACCTAATGCCCGGCGAACATATTTTCTAAATTCAGGTACTTAATTTCTTTACTATATTCAAGAACATCACCATCAAGATTAGCCGAAATATGGCTAAGTAAAGTCAGCCTCTTGGAACATTTAATAAATACTAGTGAGATTAAGGGTAGTTGAGTAGAGTTGAGTTAGGATGCAGTGAAGTGAGTTCAGGTGAGGGAGTCGCTATGAGTTTATTATCCTGCAAATCAAAAAAATATATATAAATCACCATTTAACCTTAAAACACTTTCATGTAGCCAAAGTTTTGCTGTCTAAATCGTAGCTAGTACTTCGGACAACTTGCACTAAGCTGCTTTAAAACGCACATTGTTCACAGGCTTGCCTCTCTAGTGGTGCTATTTAATGACGACGTCATCTTTGCCGCTGATGTTAGTGTTGTCAGCGTATCACACAGCGCACACTTCAACACACATTTTTCGCCACCAACTTTGATTTTTATCAGTGCAACATTGAGAACAGCAATTAGCACAATCGCGCACATTTATCTGTGACATTCGCATTGTGGTGCCTGCATCCAAATGCGCCCACACAGATATTTACACTCGCATTCTCACATGGTTAGCAGCGAATGACCCCAAGCAACAACAACAACGGCAACAACAGGCCACTAAAAGCCACGCTAGTAAAATATCAACTCTACACTGCCTGCTAAGTAAAAAAAGTTTGGGGTATTTTTTTTTTTTTAATATTTATGTTGCCGCTGGCGACAATTGCCGTAGCGTCAGTAGATGACTGGAAGTAGCTATAATTTGTCGCTGCCGCTAGCGCTAGCGCAATCATTAATATACGAAAGTTACGTTAAGTCTAGAAAGGCGCTAACTCATTTTCTTTGGGAATTCAGCTCTGTGCAAAAGTCGATATATTAGATTAAAACTAGTTACTACATCAAAAAATTTGTTACTATATTTAATAAAAATCAATGGTTAGATGAAATATGCAAGAAATTTTCTTTTAATAAAATTTTATAACTACTCTGTAAAGAAACAAAAATGCTAGATAGCGGCATTATATATTAAAGTATATTAAAGTAAAGTTATGTACGTATAAGTAGTATTGGTTTTATTGTGACAAAACACAATATTACTGGCTGTGTTTTTTTTTTTGTAATGCTTGTTGTTGTGCTTGCGTTTAAATAAGTCTTGAATGCTGCTTGAAAAGCTGTTCGTGTAAATAATTAATTTATTGTACAAACATCGCTGACATATGCGAAGCGAGACATTAAGCCCCTTCAATACGAGCATGTGTATATGTACATATGTATGTTCATACGTAAGTATGGGAGCAGTCAGACACCCCCTATGATGAATTTAAGTATTTTTATTTTTAAAAGTTTTTAAGAGTCTGTCTTGTATGCAATAAATTCCATCGCTTCACTCGTGGCACTTAGCCCAGTAACCACTAAAGCTATTAAAAGTAATTTATTTGCAATAATAACAAATAAATCTCTACACTTTCGGTTTCATTAATTATTTTAATTAAATATCTTTCATTTAATTGCAATGTAAATTGAAAACTTATTCTTGAGATTATTGCAAGCAACTGCGTTATTATAATATTGTAATTGAAAAAAAATTGAAAAGGTTTGTGTTTGCTTGGCATCTATGGATGTTAATGAAATATAAGGATTTATTACTACATATTACCATTACCAATACTATTAACATTACGATTACCATTATCATAACCAACACAATTACCATTTCCATTATCATTATAATTACCATACCGTTACCATTACCATTACCTTTACTATTACTATTGCCATTACCATTACCATTAAAAATACCAATACCATTAAAAATACCAATACCATTACCATTATCATTATCATTATTATTATCATTATCATTTTCATTACTATTACCATTACCAATACCATTGCTATTGCCTTTACCGATACCATTAGCATTACCAATACCATTACCATTATCATTATTACCATTATGATTACTATTATTATACAATTTTTAAAGTTATAGAGGAGGTTTTTGATAATGCCCTATCAGGCGACGTGATAGTAAAAACCTTGACTAATTTCAGAGTCGAGGACCACTTACCTGTAGTTAAGACATATTTTTTAACCGACTTCCAAAAAAGGAGGAGGTTATCAGTTCGTCGGAATCTTTTTTTTTTTTTTTTTTTTTATGTATGTTACCGCATAACTTTGGACCACGTCAACCGATTCTTCTTTTGCATATATTTATATTTTTTTTTTATATGGGAGTTGAAGTCGGCTTTTTTTTTGCTAAAAATTACTTGTTGGTTTCTGCATTGCAGAAATGCAATAGTGGAGTAAGTGTGTGACCAGCTGCCTTCAAACGGTGGAGCGCTACTGGTACCATCGACTTCTTACTTGAAGAAACAGATCGCTGCGTACCGAGGTTGGCTCTGCTTGGACACTCACTTTTAAGGGATTAATTAAAGAATGGCAGAATCTGGAAAAGGTCCAGTAAACATTTTCACAAATGGGTTGTAGTTAGATGGCAGATTTAGATAAGATATTTTCTGCCAGATTTCAGCAGCGAATTTCAAGCGGCTGTGTTCGCTATATGTATCTTTGTATGTATATACTGTCCACATACCAGTGTAAAATCGACCAATATGATAAGTATCTACTCTGACAGCGAAGCGGCAATCAAGGCACTTGAATCGCTTATTAAACTGTTCGAAAATTACTTACCTCTTTTCAATCACCTTGGATTGCTTCAATACTTCCATATTAGTCTTCTTTCGATTCCCTGGCCCAATAATATTGCGTGAAACTGCATATCTGATAAAATGGCAGGACTTTTGGTTATATTTTCTGACAAAGGGGAATAAATAGTTCCTTTGGCTATCCGCATAATGCACCTGAACCAATAAGTTTCTAGGTTCCGAACGAACGCTGGCCATTAGGGATCCAATATCGTTTCAGGCCGCTATTGCCACAGCTTTTTGGAGAATGACGATTCGAAGGTCATTTCAGCCTTTCCTCCTCACCTACAATGTTTTCGCAATACCAACAACACATCGGGAACTCTGGCACTGGACATCATCTGACTTCTATTTTTAGCAACTATTGTTTTTCGTGACATTATATGGTTTACCTGCAGTAACCGTTACTGTAAAAAATATTAAGTGACAACATATGAAACATCTAAGTAAGCCTCTTGCTGAGCTGCCGCCTGACCTAACCCAACTACAAAATCCAGCGCAAAACTCTTTGGATCGCAAAATAAAAGATATAGAAAAGTAATTTCTGTCTTTTAAATTTGGACCTTCAATCAATGTCATCGCTTTATGTGGTGTATGTATATAACTACTACTCGTATTATTTCAATGTACGTATATACTTACACGGCCGGCAACAAGTATTGGCACAGCAAAATTTTCACAATATATGCAACATTTTTTTTTTTTAATTTTTCCGCCAATTTTTTATAAGGATATGTTTCATTCTATAACAAAAAACAAAAAAATATAATTCCTAAACTTTGAGCAAAACTCACAATTTTCAACTTTTTAATCAGATTTTTTCGAATTTTTTTGAATATGTAGTTTCGGAGCCCATTAAATTCGTATAAAAAGCATGCAAGTTCGGAGTTAGTACAAAATCGCATTGACTTTTGAGAATGTTTTTTGTTGAAGATGTTTTGTATTTTTTACAAGCTTTTATTTAACTTCACTTGTATGTATGTATGTATGTATGTATGTATGTCCTGGAACTTTGCAGTCAATATTTAACAAACTTCCCGATGAGCTACAGACTTGAAACTTCAAACTTAGCTCAGAACTCGAGGACAATACAATTTAAAAGATGTTTTAATCCGCTAGGTGGCGCAGGAGTCGAGATATTTGTAAAACCCGCATTTATAGTCTGATTTGGTTCATATTTATAACATATATTACTTATATGAAAAGAAATAAATCCCGAAAAAAATTTTGCCGACAGGTGGCGCAGGAGTCGAGATATTTGGAAAACCCGTATTTATGATCCGATTAAGTTCACATTTAGAATGCATATTGCTTACATGAAAAGAAATAACTACACAAAAAATTTTGGCAGTTATGTGGCGCGTGAGTCTATATAATTAAAAATTCGGCATCTGTGCTCAAATTTGGTTTATATTCAGAATAGGTGTATTATCTATTTAAATTGAAATATATTGAAAATTTTGTTTGTTAAGTCAAATTTAGTATAATATTAACTGCAAGATTTCAAAAGACTAAAAAGTAGAAAATAATATTATAGTTAAAAAAACTAAAAACACGCTTTTATTACAAAAAGAACTAAAAAGTATAAAATAATTTGTAGATATAGCGATTCCGTTTAAGAAGAATAGGAAGTTCCCTAACCTGATTTAATTTAACTGTTTTAAGTTAGCTAAAAATATGATTAAAGTGATTGATCCGTAGTTATAGTCAAAATAAAGTGCACTGTAAAGTTTGTTGCAGCTTTTTGGCATAACTTTCAATGGGGTATCTGTCAAAAAAACTGCAACAAACTTTACAGTGCACTTTATTTTGACTATAACTACGGATCAATCACTTTAATCATATTTTTAGCTAACTTAAAACAGTTAAATTAAATCAGGTTAGGGAACTTCCTATTCTTCTTAAACGGAATCGCTATATCTACAAATTATTTTATACTTTTTAGTTCTTGTTGTAATAAAAGCGTGTTTTTAGTTTTTTTAACTATAATATTATTCCATATAAAGTATATTGGAAAAAAAAAATTTTATATGGAAGAGACTGTGTGAAAAAAATTCCCGGTAATTCCTAGCTACTTAAAACTTGTACTTTAATAAAATTTATTGTACTACAAATCTGCTTACCCAAAACAATTCTAAAAAAATCTGATTAAAAGTTGAAATTTTGCTGAATTTTCGTGCGTTTTGCTCAAAGTTTAGGAATTATATTTTTATGTTTTTATTGTAGAATTAACCATATTTTTATAAAAAATTGGCGGAAGAAATTTTAGAAAAAAAAATTGTTGCATATACGGGGGAAAATTTGATCTGCCAATACTTTTTGCCGGCAGTGTATGTATTTATAGTTTTTCTATATTAATAATTTGTATTATTTTCGCGATTTTATTGTTTTCTACTAACAAAAGTGCATAATCATTATTTATTACCTATCCATATTTTAATCCGCTTGTGCTTTTCACACACATCTCATCTTCAGCAACATGTTGCACTTACTTACATACATATGTTTATAGCAGAGTGTAGATATTTACTTTATTTTTTTATTTTTTTATTTATATTTCAACACCATCGCCGATTGCATCAGTGCAAAACCATAATTCGCCGCTATCGATTTCAATTAACCAATGTGCAAACATTTCAATTCTTTCTTGCAGAATTCTACTAGTGGTGGTATTTTTCATGTGCTTAAGTAAGATATTCGTAGGGTATTCGCTTTTCGTACGCAAAATATTACACCTATTTAATAGGCCGCCACTGATGAACTTCAAACATACACTTAAGACCATTTCTTGATTTTATTACTTCCTAGTCTATCTGGTGAAACTTCGGTTGGACGGAAGATTCAAAAGTTTAGTCTTTGCTGCTTATTATTTTCCTGGGGAGAGCCACAACAAACCTCCTGCAAAGGCAGACGAACTGGTGGCACATTGCCGGAAACGCGCAGCCAGTCATCTTCAGATGTGTATTAGAATTGTTAAAACCGAGGATGGTACAACTACTAACAAAAACGGGCTGCGCTCAGGGATGGATTTTATCCCCTCTTCGGTGGAGCTTAAAAGTGGATGAACTCCTTCAGCTTCTCTCCGACAATGGTACCCGCTGCCAAGGCTATGCTAGAGGAATGTTTGAGAAGACCCT
>NW_023464578.1:10265-10530 GCF_013731165.1 Rhagoletis pomonella
TTTTTTTTTGATTCACAATCATAAACAGACTGATATAAGTCAATACTTTAGAAAACTAGCTGGTGCCAACAGCACACCTATTGCTGATAAAAATGCTTTACCTGGGTCAACAACATCGATAACGAAAGCCAAAGATGTGGCTGAGTCACCCGCTACCCAGCTGTTAAATAGGTAAGTCCTTAGTAGTTATACGTTTATAGTTTACTCAATAAATTTATTTTTTTTTTTAGAGAATGATAATGACCACCAATGTTTTTGCGATTTT
>NW_023464579.1:0-10526 GCF_013731165.1 Rhagoletis pomonella
AAAAAAATAGCAGACGCGCCTAACAACATGAGACACCTTGTTACATACCCCTCATACTACCAGCTTTGGCTGATTACATGTTCCGTCTGTTGCTTTTATGTTGCGTGCTTTTAGGCCCCACTGCAGATCGAAAAACGAGAAACTAAATCGGACATGTTGTAATAGACGGAAGGCACGCTTCCAATGTTTCAGATGTACATAATTACACTCCGAGGTCCAAACCCATGCACCCATCTTTGTGCAGCAAAAAATTCAAGGAAACCTCAACATCGAAAATCTGCAGTCACAACAAACAGCCAATGTTTTCGCCACTACACTCACACACCCGCCCTCAGAGAGCACTCTTAAACAAACCCAGGGCCGCACTGCTAAATGGGGTCCATCCACAATATGCATTGCGTAATTCATACAAATATTTTATTAAAAAATCGCTGACCAATTTAAAATTGTAATGTACATTGTAAGCAGACTGCCTACAATTAGAAACGGATACATAATTGCAATGAACGCCCGAAGAGTATTCGGCCACATCATACTTTTCGATTACAAGTGTTGATTACCTCGTGGCCAGTATGCCGGAGTGAATCGATTACAAACTCGATTACTTTTCTATAAGTATGGTCGCTTTGTGGTTAGCGTCCGTTACATCCTGGTTTTGTTTCTAATCGGGAAGTAGGATGTGACCGAATACTCTTCGGGCGTTCATTACAATTAAGTACTCGTTTCTGAATTGTAATGCACATTGTAGGGAGTCTGCTTGGTCTGCGATTTTTAATGTATTATTTGTATGAATTACGCAATGCATATTGTAGATGGACCCCATTTAGCAGGGCACCGTTGGGAAATCGACATATGCGAGCAGTTACGCCACATTACCCACTAATTACACACCGCTACCAAAGAAGTAGTCCGATTTCAGGGACCCGAGAGAACAACTGGTACGATGACGGATGTAACGCAGCTGCAGAGAAAAAAAGATATCGCCTACAGGGCCACGTGAACTATGTGAGGCCGGTAAAGAGAACTGAAGAGGGAAGACATATTTGCCGCAATAAAAAGAAAGAGGCCGAAACACGTGAGTGAAAAGAGCTCAAAACAGGAAAAACGACCAAAAATTTTACCTAAGAGTTAGGTGACTTACGGAAGGTTCCAAGACCGGGGCGAACTACTGTAAGAACAACCATAGCGACCTAGTGATCGATGTCCAGAACATACTCAATTTATGGAGGGAACACTATTTAATGGCAGTAGCACTGAATGTAGTGGAGAAGAAAAACTCGAACCAACTGTCGATGATGATGTAGTCGATGTTCCACCGCCGGACTAGAAGGAGGTACGAATAGGAATTACGCGGCTGACAAACAACAACTACTAGAGTTTAAGTGTACTCTGTCCAACACACAAGAAAGGCAACCCCGCTATACGCGCCAACTACCACGTCATTAGCCTTCTAAAGAAAGACTGAAGCCCATCGTGACGAACTGATTGGGCCTTATCAGTGTGGCTCTAGACCTGGCATCTACACCTTACGCCAAATCTTGGAAACGACCCGCAAAAAAAATATTGACACTCACCACCTATTTTTCGACTTCAAAGCCGAATTCTACAGTACAAAAAGGAGTTGCCTATACGCCGCGATGTCAGAATCAGGTATCCCCGCGAAACTGATATAGCTGTGCAAAATGACGTTGATCAATACCACCAGCTCCGTCAGATTTGGGAAAGACCTATCCGAGCCGTTTAGCAGCGAACGGGGTTTCAGACAGGGCAACTCCATTTCGTGTGATTTCTTTAATCCACTATTCTAGAAAATAAGAGCCGCAGAACTGAACACCTCAGGAACAATTTCGACATCATCGGTCACAAAAACCGTCTGTTCTGCATTTCCCAAGTTGGATAAGAAGGCAAAGTGAATGGGTCTAGAAGTAACTCCAGTCATCAAACAAACAGCCAGCGTATTCACACCTGGGCACCCATGTCACTTTTGACAGTTATAATTTCGAGAAAGTACACAAGTTCGTTTGCTTCAAGTCCGGATTTTTTTTTCGCGTACAGGGGTTCGAAAATGTTTATTGCATCATCAAAGCTATCAGCACAATAATGGTTTGTCCAGAGACTAAAAAAAATGGTATGTCCGGGACATAAAAATTTGAAAACACATTTCGTTGGCTTAGTGTGCAAACGTGCTGAGTCCATATTTTTTTAATTTTTCAGGATGGACAAAAAACCGTTGAACTTTTTTTGTTGTTTCAGTATCAATAATCGGCCAATTTCAAAATAAAGCTGTTGCAGACTAATAGGCTCTTTTGGAACTTACCACATTTTCTCTTTAAGCATATTGTTGTTCTTTTACCTGTTTTTTTATAATTTTTCATGTTTTTTGTTATTTATGGCTTTAAAACTATCATATTCAACAAGCTTATTGAGCTTGAGGCCGTTTATTTTTTTAATGAAAAACTGTTGTGGAAGAACAACAATAATTTTAAAATGGTAGAAGTTATAGCTATTTCGGAGATCACCACATCCCCTCATCAGTCTCTAGTCCCAGTGAAAGAAGTCTGATGAGGAGATGCAGTGATCTCCAAAATAGCTATGACTTCTACCATTTTAAAATTATTGTTGTTCTTCCATAATACATTTAAAAAAAACTGTATCAAGCTCAATAAAATTGTTGAATATTACTTTTTTATTGTTAGAACATTTAGTTATTTATTTTAAATAAATTTTATTGTCTTAAAAATAATAATAAAATAATACAGTCTTATTTCATTGTTTCATTGTACCTTTGTATGATAAGCAGGACGATTTCAAACGTTTTCGATAATATGCTGAGGTAGACTTAATGGTATAATTGAACGTAGTTTGTTAGAAATCGATAAAGTGGTTATCGAGATACACTTTTGCAGTCATAACCCTGCAGGGAAACCGCGGATTAGTGAATCAAATTTCTTGTTCCGTACTAGATCTTTATCGCTAAAAACGAAGTAGGCCGTTAGCAAGTAGATCCCCACTAGTCCGAAATTGGCGAAAAGTGGTACTTTTAAAAACTAATTTTTTCACTAGAAATCTATATCTAAAGTGACGAATTTAGAACTGGTTCGGAACTATCGAAGAAGGGATGCAGCGGGGACTTGTTAACTTACATAGATATGTATTTTGCGCCTTTTTGGTTCAAATACGCTTCTATTATGCACTTCACAGACGGGTTTTCATAGCTTGGTAATACAAAAGCAAAATTTGTGTTATCATATTAACATCTTGGGTAGTGATGTGCTGAGTTAATACTTTTAAGTATTGATCGATATTCGGTACCGATTTAAAAAGTATCCAATACTCTCGATACTCGGTACCGAAACATTTGGGTCTCGATAAAAGCCCACATAGGCCGAAAAATGGAAAAACGGAGCTTTTAATACTGATTCAAATGAAACATGTATATATGTCGGTTCAAGGCCATCATGCAGAGAAACTCTTACTTGTTTGAAGCATTTTTGTTCCAGCTCAATCGGAAGATATTATTTTCGTAGGCCTGGGGACAGATTCTGTAACCAGTTAGCGACAGTTTTCGAATCGGTATCGATTTTGTTGACGTATGGTATGAAATGTTTTTACGTCAACAAGTGCGATATCGATCCGAAACTTGTCGCTAACTGGTTACAGAATCTCCCATCTGAAGGCTTCTTCATCCGTCAAAGCATTTTTCTTGATCCTTAGATCGACTAAGGTAAAATCTGATAAAATAATATTTCTCTGTTGCGATAAGCTGAAGTGTTTTAGCCGATATTATATAAATTAGTAATGAAAGTTTTTTCTAAACTTGAAAGACATATAATGGCGAAGATTTAATGTAAAGAATCGGTATCGGGTACCGAAAAGGAAGTATTGGGTACCGAAATCTGTTTTAAGTATTGGTTACCGAGTATTGGATACCGACAATTCAGCATATCACTAATCTTGGGACCGTCTGGAATCTAACCAACAACTGCGAGCACCTCTGAAAACTCAGCTACAGCCAAAGGTATGTAAACGTACATTTCTTACAATCATTCAAACAAATTTAATTTCAAATTGAAAACACATTTCTTTCAAATTACATAACTTAAAATCGCACACACGGAAGAACCAAAAAGATTGAAAGAACATGATACTTTTTTCTTTCATCTGTTTATCAGTTTCATCAGTTATTTAAGTTTATCGTAAATCAATGTTTGAAAAAAGTAAAATAAAGTAATGTAAAAAAAATATTTTTTAAAAATAAGCTTTTATTTAACATGTTTAATCAAAGGAATAAGATAAAGTAGTGAAACAAAAGATTTTTTAGCAATAAAATTTTGTCAAAACTGCACTAAAATGAATAAAATAAAATAAGTTAAGGTCTCGTTAAAGTTACTAAAAGCCATTTAGTGAAAGGAGTTATTCAAACTCTAATCAAAATTACTAACAATTTGTAATAATTTACTTCGTTTTTAATAAAACTTGTCGCGCGAATAGCAAACCGGCATTTAAATATCTGCATACATACCTATACATACCTAACCAATTATGCATGTACGCTGAATTCGCCGACAAGCTTTTTTAAAAACGAAGTAAATTAGTACAAATTGTTAGTAATTTTCATTAGAGTTTGAATAACTCCTTTCACTAAATGGCTTTTAGTAACTTTAACGAGACCTTAACTTATTTTATTTTATTCATTTTAGTGCAGTTCTGACACAATTTTCTTGCCAAAAAATCTTTGGTTTCACTACTTTATTTTATTCCTTTGATTAAACATGTTAAATAAAAGCTTATTTTTAAAAAAATATTTTTTTTACATTACTTAATTTTCTAATTTTTAGTCCATTTATAAAAGCGTTGTATATTAAATAGTTTTATTTTATTTTATTTACAAAATTTTGCAATAGATATTAAAATAATTAAACTTGCAATGAAAGAGAACAAGACTATGCAAGCAAAATGTTGTTTGCTTACGTTTTGTATAAACATACATATGTACATACCAGAGCTGTAAAATGATTGAATCAACATAGTCTGCATTCACTCGGCATTCCTTTCAAAATGTTGATTGTTGGTTTGTATAAATAAAAACTTCATTCCTGAGTGGCTTAAAATATTTGAAAACAAACAAACTGTGTTTTGTTATTGAATGCTAGATTGCCATTCAGTATAGAATGTGAATGTTCAGCAGCATTCGCACTCACACATGATTGTATATTTAGAATGAATGCACACTTTTTTTTACCATTCAGTACCAATAATTTGTTCCCAGGGTTGATATATTTTATACTTTAAAGTTTGAACATATCTGGAATTGAAACAAAAACAAATATTTTATTTCAAAGTATATGTACTTATGTATTGAAGTTTTCTGCCACTAACCCAAAGCCAATGACTCGTGCAATATTATTTATTCCAAAGCAACTTATCGCAACCGTAGAGCAAAACAGACACATCTTGATATGTATACATATACATCATCGATTGTAGACATTTTTTCGCAGAAGAATATACAAAATTGATTTATCACAATTATTTTTGTACTAAATATTTTTTTCACAGTATACAGTGATCCAGGTAGCCAAAACAAAAAATGTAAACATGCTTATTTGACATTTTGTTTGAATGTATTGGTTGATATTTTTTCACAGTTGTCGTTTTCGTTAACCCAAATGAAATCCAATTTAAATATTTTCAAGTCACATAAAATAAAATAACGAGAAACACGAAATTCCAAGCAAATGAAGCGTGAAGCGTCAGCAATTATGACCGGATGCAGTTCCTACATAAGTCAAACCGAGTTCTGAACACAACTTTGAGTGAATAATGGTGGGCTGACTTTGTAAAATGGTCCCATCGATTAGGCGGTAAAAGAAGTATTACTTAGCTTATGGTACAACTCTCCAATTTTCAAATGCACGTAATTTGTGTGTATTTGTTCAGCCGATTATTCACATTTGAAAGAGGATAATGCATGAATTAATGCAAGTAAAGACGGTTTATGCAGATAAGCGAGCGCGTTTGTTAACCGTATAAAATGTATGTACGTATATACACATATATTCAGAATGACGAGATGAACTAGTTCAGCCCTCTCTGTTTGTAAACACGCTAACTCGAACAAAATTTAGTTATTTTAACGAAAGTCGGTGTCGAAGTTGCCTTTGGTATAATTTAGGTTAGTGTTAAATTTTGTCGAAATCTGCCAATAACCACGCCCACCTCCCACGTAGTAATTAACAATATTTTTGTTTTATTATAATTTGTTTTACGAATTTTGCTGTTCAAATTTACATTTCAAATATATCAACAAACATTTGTAGGTACTTTTGCACCAGTTGTTGCCTATGGGTTAATGACAAAAAAATCCTATATATTCACAACATTTCATGTATTAGTTTTCAAATAAGCATATTGTCAATGGCTGGTTTGCTGTATACTGTGATTGTTTTCAGTTTTCAAATATGAAAACTTTCAAAACAAAATTTCAGAAGTGTTCCTGTTTTTTTTTAAGGGGTTGAGGAGTTCCATTACTTTGAGCAACTTTTTTAATTAACTATTAATTTAAATGTTTCCTAAACATATTTACAACGCAGTTCTGCAAGAGGGTACCATAACTTTTTTTCAAATAACGTATATTTGGAACAACCAAAATTAATCGATATGGATACATACATTTATGTTCGTATGTACTACTTATGTATGTATATATACATAAAAATGCTCAGAAAAAAAGAGAAGATGATTAGTCCATGTCCGTTTATTTGCGTACACGAAAACTCTAGCAAAAGTTGAGATATCTCAACCAAATTCTGTACGAGGGTTTTTTTATCTAAACCTGGTCCCTCTCATAAAATGGTAATTTCGAAAAATGCCAAAACTACAATATTTCCTTAATTACAGGAACCAAATTGCTAAAAAACTGCCATGTTTATTATTATAGTTTTGGAAAATGGACATGGGATATATTGCTAGCTTTAAACATCAATTTGCTCAAAACATACGTTTAGAACAGTTAGCAAGCTTCTACCACATGTGTGGTAGATCAACCACGTAATTTTTTTTAAATTTGGGTGTCTACCACATCTACCACACAAGGCTTAAATTCTACCACATTTTTAGACAGAACATTTGTTTACAATTTTCACATAACTCTAGAATTTCAACTCAATTGTAATTCGAAATATAAAAATTAATCAATAGATTTTTAAAAAGGTACATCATAAATTTTGCTTTAAATATATCTGTGCCTTAACTTCCTAATATTTCAAAAATACGCCTATTTATATTTGCTAAAGTATTATGCAATGGGAAAATAATTTGGTCGATTTTTTTGCATACAAATAAAATATTCTTTTCTTCATGATTATATTCTCTAACTAGAAAACTAATGTTATACTTGTTTTTGCACCAATTGCGTGGAATCTGTACGATCCACTAGCAATTATATTTACCGATTTAATTTTTGAGTTGTGCTTCTTTTGACGACGGTGTGCGATATGTATACCCAATAAAATATGAATTGGAAAATCTACCACATCTTATTCAAATCTACCACATTTTTTTCGATTCTACCACACTAAAATAAAAAGGGGTTTGCACACAGATTTGTTAAATCTTTTTTTTGAGAAAAGTTGATAATTTGCAACTTATTGTAAATGGTAGAAACCACCACAAACCCACAAATCAGGTTTTAGAATCTTTATTAAATGCTTGACCCAATAGCGAAGAAAAAAGTACGAAGAAACTTGTATTAAGAATTTTTTAAATAAATAATAAAATGTATATATCTAAAGTTAGAAGTAGAAGCGCTTAAATTTGTTTACTTATTTTAACGTAGATATATAGGTATGTACATATGTAATAATTTCTGCACATACCTTTTATTGGTACATTGGTAATACTTATTTAGAAAGCTGACAATTTTCGAAACAGAGATGTAAAAATCGTTAATAATTGACATTTTTCATAATGACATTCTTGGCAGAACAATATTTCTCTAATTAATATTTTCATTTATTATAAATATTTGTACAAATTTAAGTGAAACAAATTAATGATAACGCTCAATAAACTATTTTTCGTGTTACAATTTTGAAATCTGTTCAATAAAATTCAACCTTGCGTATTTTTCAGTGGGTTTTGTGTATTTAGAATATTTATATCGATTGATTGGTACTGAATGAATGTGTGCACACATAGCAAAAGCTGCATTCATCTGAATGCTTATTCAGTGTTAAAAGTTAATGTTTCGTCATTCAGTTTTTTCAATCTTTCTTTGAATATGTTAATGTGTGCAATCGTATCTACTTTGAGTGAATGTAGAATTGGAAAATTATAAGCCACATTCCCCAACAAGGAAAAATTCAATGAAAACATAATAACATAAAATTGATGATTTTTAATTTCATATGATTTCACAGTTTTACAGCTCTGGTACATACATACATATAGCAGCAGTTAATTTCATTTAAAGAAATGGCGTGTCGTCCACTTCCCCTGTAGCATGGCATATATTTAGGCGCAATATTAAAGTTCTTCTGGCGGGGAAACTTCTCGAGTCTTTTAATTGTATCTCCTTGATATGATGCCTACAACGAGGTTCATATCTAGACTAGGTTGATATCTAGAATTTGCCATAAATAGCTTTGCTCTGGTTTTACGTTCTTTGGCAAATTACGCTCTGTTAGCCATAAATTTTACTAATTTTTGACCGACTTTGAATCAAGACCCCTGGACCATATAGGAAATTCATTTATATTTTAAATTGCATTGTCATCGTGATTGGAACTATGCTGAAAATTTCAAGTCTCTAACTTGTCGGGAAGTTAGTTTAAAATCGATTGGAAATTTCCACGATTTGCGCGGGATGACCAAGTTAAATAAAAGCTTATAAAAAAGCATCAAAAATCGCATTATTACGATTCCGTTGAAAAGATTTTTAAATGTTTTTATGTAGATTTTTTAAGCCATCTGAGGCGCCTTTTTTCAAAAAGTTGTTTAAGAAAGTATTTTTATTCATAAATAAACTCCGTTTTTGGAGGTATTTTCAAATCGGTCCAGTTCACTTAAATCTTAATTTTTTTCCGAAATATTATGGTGGACGTCTTAAAATATAATAAATTTTGTAATCCCGGCGGAAAAACCGCAACTTTTTTTTGGTGATGCAGTCTACTCTACATACATAACTGCCTACATTATTTCTTCATGACCTGTACATACATTTGTATTTGTTTTTTTCATATAAGAATAAACATTAACATTAGTACGTATGTATATGTATAACAAACCTTTGCTTTGCGCTGTATTCCGTACCAATTAACTCATTTGTGATTTGCAGGTGAGCAGCGCTGTTATGTGGCATGTATGTTAGATTCTATAGGATTTTTAAAGTCCTGCAGTTCCATTTTTAAGAAGTCGATACAGCCCATCTCGAGCTTTGCGAACAGAAAAACGGCTTTCAAAATATATACTAATATAGATTCGTTCAATTAGTTTGTGTGTAGATCTAATTTTAAAATTTTGGTCGATTTTTCTTTGTCATGTTACCTTAGGATGTGATTGTTTCTAAAATGTTTGAAAACAAATGCAAAAAAGTTAGTGAATCCTGCTAAACCGCCCAGTTTTTTTTTCAACTAAAATATGTATATTAAGGTACTACAAGAGGGCCCATACGCAGTCTGCGCAGACAGAAATATACAGTAAACTCATCCCTCTTTGTAGCCACAGATAGAAGCAGACTATTTTAATAGTTCGCGGAAATAATTATTCTTATAAACCCCTTATTTTTATTATACATATATTACAAAGCATTAATGAGATTTATAGTACATCAGAACTTATACTTATTAGGTACATACATAAAAACATATTACAAACTGACTGATATATGAGTGTCATGAGTTGAGGGAAACATGGCATCTTCACTCAATTGCTGAAAATATGATGGCACCAAAACACTACTAAATTGCAAATAGATCTGCCGTTGTTGCATATCTTGGTTTATTGGAAGGCAATTACGTTTTTTGCGATCAGCTGACACTCCTATACACCTTTTTCGAGGCATTGTTAAGCGTAATTATATTAAATTGAATCCTATAGTAGTAAAAATGGTTATTACGATCAACAAAATAACTTTTTGAAATTATAAAGTTGCCGATTTTATGTAGACTTCATGAGATAAACGCAATATGTCAGTATATCTAATGGAAAAATGTTTCTGTAAATGAAATGTTGAATTGAAAATCACCAAAAAATACCATAATACCAAACACCAATATGCTTACCATACAAATAATACTCGTAATAAATGTATTGCTTAGCTGTTATGATAAAAGGAATATCCGAATATTTTTCCGACAGGGTAGCCAGAAACAATATGGGCTGCAAATAAGATTGTGATGCGAAATTTACAAAAAATACCTTAATACCAATACACATATGAATGTACTTACCGTATCTACAATTTACGCGATAAATATATTTCTCAGCTTTTATCATAAGAGGAATAAGTGAATATTTTTAACTGA
>NW_023464580.1:0-10526 GCF_013731165.1 Rhagoletis pomonella
TTTTACCCTTTTTTCGAAAGGTAATCATCCTTCAGATTTAAATACGCCTGAAAAGAATTAAAGATGATAGTTAATCAAGTAACTTTGAAAATTAAATAAATACTAATTACCAAATAAAATTTCGTCAACTAATTTCATTTGCGCTAACGATTCCCTCTCCCATCGCCCGTCCCAATTGTAGTGTTGCAAAAACTCATCCGTAAACAACTTACGAATCACGTCGTTTAGGCATCCCGACGGCCCCTTCAATTTATAAATATAGGTTGACTAATTCGAATAATAAATAAAGAGCATTAAATATGAACATATATTAGCGTGAAATAAATTACCAGTGCCTGTCTATATTCGGCGTTACTAATTTTTGCTTCCATTTGAATCGAAGTTTCCTTAGAATTGAGATGGAGTAGAGAAGAAATTTCGCGAATGTTTTCGTCCTCAGTTTCTCCGGTCATATAACAAACCGACTGCTGAACCTTTTTCAGCATCACTTTACATTCCCTAATAAGTTGGTTTTGGGCCAACATGTCACTCCGTTCCACAATCTATTAAGATAAAGAGATAACTTTAATAGTTTTAATATTTATCTATTTTAATTATTCGGATATAATGTCATGGACAAAACTTTTTAATCGGAATTTTTAGAAAATTTTCGAGTATGCAGTTTTGTAGCCCTTTCCAATTTAGTAATTGTGCAAGTTCTAAAGGCATAAATTACAGTTTTTGTTAAATTCTTATAAACTTGAAAAAGGCTTGAAACATTTATTTAAGTGGTTTTGGTTAGAGAATGAATAGAATTTTATTTGAAAAAAATTAATTTAAAAAAATTGGACATGCAAAACTTCGGAAAAATTTTAAAAAGTACCGGTGCCTAACACTTTTGTCCATGAGTATAGTATATTTACGTTTGTAGCAAGTATCTTCTCTATGGTCATAATCTTTGTTTCCATTTTACCCATACGTTCCTCCACTGCATTAAGTTTTTGACAAATATTTGTTACCAGTTTAAGCACTTCTGAAATGATATCCATATTTGAAGAATATTTACAATGTTCTTCATGAAAAATCTTGTTCGTTAATTCAATTCGTTAATTAATCTTGCATTTGCATATTTCGGTGCATTTGTAAATTCACAACAATAAAATGCGGTTGGTATGGTGGCAAGTATAAACTATGCAAATGCAATTCCAACTGCAAATCCAATACTATTTCCACAAAATCATGAACAGCTTTAAATAAAAAAATTCATTGTATACCATTTTTCTCAGTGTGTGGTCTTTTAGATGTGGAAGGGCCCTGTGAGTCGTTATATGAGTTGCACGTTTGCCACCTCTTTTGGACAATGCGCTGGTCTGTAAGGAACAAGTACATTAAAGAAGAAACGCTAGTAAATTTCAGTGTTGCCATTTTAGCCGTTTTCCGGCTAGATTTAGCCGGATGCGATAGCAAACAGCCGGAAAAATTTCGATTTAGCCGGCAGCCGATTTGTTAGCCGTTTTGCAGAAAAAAATTAGCCGTTTTTAGCCGATTTTGCTATTTGCCTTGTTTTTTTAAATTTCAAATATGTATATATGTTTCCATTTTTGACCAAGCGACCTAAAATCTGTTAGAAATGGCTACTAGCCTTATCGTGGAGAAAATATTCATGTCAGGCAGGATTGTATGAAATTGGGCCGATTTCGCTTATTTTTATTTTAAACGAAGAAGGGATTTTCTTCATAAAATGTTTGTTATAAATGTCTTAATTTTAAGTGTGAAGTTTTATTCGCAAACTTAGAAAATAAGAAATTGTTTCACTGTTAAGACTCTTTAGATGCGTTTGTGTTTGTAGATTGTGCCAACAAACAGAATAAATATTACATGTGGATATTTTCTTCCCAGATAGCGCATATTCAATTCTGCCTAAATTAAAAAACATAATTTTTGCCCACTCCCAAAGGTTTAAGGTAATGGAAAAATTGATATTTGCAAGCACTATGTACACATATGTATTTTTTTAAACAAATGTTTTTGCTGAGAACTTATTCATATTCCAAAAACAGAATGCCAACTTGAATTAAAGGAACCAACGCTGAAGTGAGTCAAAATGAAAATAAAAGAGCACAAATTTTTATGTAAAGCAAAACTCGCTGGGAATCCTTCGAGACATCTTCCGGCCATATGACCGGTCATCTAAATGGGAGATCTGCAGTCTTTTAGCATCATATTTTACATAAGAATTGAAGGGATTTCTGAAAAATCTGGCCAGTTCTTTTAGTCAACTGTGATTTTGCATCCCTTGTCAACATATGGCCTCGGTTGAAGTTAACTTAAAGTCGTTGTTTTACTGCCTTAAAATTGGAGGGAAATTTTTACAGCGTTTTTATGTGTATTGGTTTCTATTTGAGTGTATTGAGAATCGGTCAGTCTGAAAAGGCCTCGTAGGGAAGATAATAGGATTGTTCGTCGAAAATCCGGCGAGAATTATCACTCAAAATATCAGATAGTAATAGTAATAAATAGTTTTTTTTCCGAGTACCTTTCAAATCATTGGAATTAACTAAATTAATTAAGTAAACAAGTATTAACTTACATTTTTCTTTTAAAATAGCTCCAGTTTGTAAATTTTTAAATTTAACGAACTTGTTTATTCAAATTATCGTCGACAAAAAATCCAACCATGTGCCACAATCATATCTTTTTCCTAATTGCAAATTCTTGCTGGCAAAATTTTTTCCGGCTCGAATTTGTAACTTCTCTCCAAGAAATAGTCTTTTTACTCGTGATTTATTTAAATAAAACATGTGAAATTTAGTTGAAACATTTTAGCCGGTTTTATTTGCCAATTTAGCCGGTTCATCCAAAAAGTTCTGGCAACACTGGTAAATTTATCTCTTACCTTCTCCTTTGGGAGTTGACATCACAGAAGGCTCAAAAATATTATTTACAGAATCCATTATTTGTGTACTATATATGTAGCTTTATTTGTTAAAATTTTTAATATTATATACTTGTATACATTTATATGCAAACGGAATGCGTTATTAATTTGAAAAATCATTAAAAAGGTTATGTAAAAGAGGTATCAGAATAAACTTTGTTTGATGAGGAATACAAAAGGATTTATATATTATATCTTCTTTGTTGACTGAAACACTTTCGGAGCTAATTTCGCTACTTAACAGTACGCCTAGTCCAAGCGAGGATTCAAGTGGGACAGTAAAAAAATTTTCTGTTTTATTAAATACTAAACATGTGTATACTTCAGTGTCAGACTTCTTTTCGGTGGAAATTACCTTTAAGGCTCCTAGTTTTTTACTAAAACAGAAAGAATCCTTTTCTTTTTTTGGGTCTATACTGAATGAGCCTATTTTTGATTCCTTGAACCAATTTAAATTGTCTGCCTGCCTTTCTTTCAGCCTTAAATGTAGCTGCTGCAAAATTTTATTCGGTTTCCTAATTAATTTTTTTTAAATATTGCATATAGTTCTCAAATCGATATGCAGAGCAACTATCGAGTGGGCCATATTGTTTTGCGCAGTGTGATAAATGTAATAGCCCATGAACATTAAAACTGACCAAGTGGTCACCATAAATATTTCCAAAGTAGTGGACGAATTCCTGTAATATGTTCTGGGCAATATCCGCTTCAATTCTGTACGACTTTTCGTTTGTTAGTAGTCGAACCCCACAATGAAGCAGCAAAAAGTGATAATATCGATCACTTTCAACACAGTCTTTTAATACGAAAATCCCAGTATACAGCAAAAATTGCCTAAACTCGGTCGCTTTCCAATTACTAATTTCATTAAAATTTCTGGAAATTCTGCCTAATTCTGTTGGTACAAAATTGCTTAGAAAATTAATTTTCGAATTCATTTCTACAACATTTTCTTTATTTATTAGCAATGGAAGTCACTTCTTCATCACACCTAAATCGACCAGGTGCATCACATCCAGTGGGAACTGGGAAACCATCCCGAATTTAGAAAGCTCTAAAATACTACAATTATTTCTACACTATGATGAGATAAGTCCGCGCGGGAGCTAAACGCTGTGTCTGTTCTTAAATTATGGATCTCTTTAGAAAAACAAACTCTGTTTTGGATATATTTGCCTTGTTGGCAGCATTTTGGACATCCATTTTTGCTATTGAAGTATTGTGTACCTGTTAACAAAAGACCTGGCCGGAGAGTCACATGTGAATACGCGAACATTAAACTTTTTTGGAATGGAGCTTGAGCCAACTTTTAATCCTTCTTCTCTTAAAAAAACGACCTCTTCACAAAATTCTTTTAAAAATTCGTTTACACTTTTTGGCTTACTCATTCCTGAAAAACAAACAATCGTAAATGGGCTCTGCTTTGGAAATCAAACTATCGCTCCAAGTATTGGCCATAAAATTCGGTTTGAACTATCAAACAATTTAAGCCCGTCGATTCCTACATCTATTAATATTTCCGATACTGATTCTAAGAAGCTAAAAGAACTTGATTTAAAATGTGTTTGAATACCTAAATAAACGAATTCACCTCCCGGAATTGATTTTATTTGAACTTTCTCTCCACATGTTCCTAAAAGCGCTTTAGCTGACATAGGTATATCTTTAATACCTATTTTAATCAAGGTTTGCAGCAAATCGCTTAGGGCGTTTTGGGGTATATTATTTCTTATGGCCCAAGCTTTTAGTTCACTACATTTATCACTATTAACTGATCGGGAGTCATTTGTATCATTTACGAATTCTTCTGAAGTGTCACTACTAGTTTCGTCCTGAAAATCTAAACTATTCGCCACTTCATCAGAAACAAGTGGGCGCGTTTCCTCACAATTGATCACAAGAACATGAGGGAGCACTAGAGGAAATGTTTAGCGAGCGTTTGATAAATGAGTATTTCCTGGGAATCATGCCCCAGTAAGTTCCTTTAATAAATTCGTGAATTCTTATTAATATATGCATATACGTCTGTAAGTAAAAAAAGTTTAATTGCTTTAAGATTAATTAAATTGTAAAATTGCTTAGCTTCATTACCCAATTTGCCAAACCACACATATTGACAAGTTTTAACATTAAATTTTTCGTATTAAGTCTTATTTTTTTATAAAAATTTAGTTCATTCTTTTAAAAAAACTAAGTACATATATAAGTCCAATTTAAAATTGTGTGCAATATTTAAAAAAATCAGCAAGCTTTCCTAAAAACATCATAAAAACATCGATGTTTTAATTCGATACATTCAACTTTCAATCGATGTAATTTTTTGAAATATCGATTCTTCAAACATCGATAGTCTCATTATGATTTACATTCCTATTAAAATATTTGATTGAGCTTCTGGTAGTCGCGTCTTGTAGGGATGTGTTTGGAAAATAAAAAAAATGCCCGCCTCTGGTTTAGATGTATATGCATGGTGCCACAGAGCGTATACGTAACATACGCAACTACTATACATAGCGTTGCCAGAAGAGAAATTTCTCCCGTTTTGCGGGAATTTTGAACAAAAAAGGGATGACGGGAATAATGGTCGTGAAAACGGGGAAAATCACATACGCCATTCCCATAAATATTACAATACTATTAGGCTAAAATAGTGGGCGATACATTCATGGGAAAGCTGTATGGAATTTAAAGTTTAGTTACGCGAAGAATCTCGTCCGTCAGCATCCACCTCCAATCAAACTCGAGCATATTACACAATATGACTGCACAGAATTATGGAATACAAGATTGCGCCAATCGAGCTGAGAGCAATTGGCCGTGACGTCAACAAATACCGGAATGAGAGAGCAAGACGAACTCGACAACAAAAAGAGGAAGCATCGAACAAAAGTCAGAATTGCCAAGTTTTTAATTTGAAAAAGCACCAAATTTTTATTGGTGTATTTTATGGACTTTATATGCATACATAATTTTAATGTAAGAATGCCGATTCAAATTAATAGAAATCAATGTTTCTTGCACGGGGGTCGGTTTCGACTGTGATGATTGAAGGTGCTTCCACATATTTTGTTGTCGCTTATGATTGTCACTGTGACATGATTTTGTTTAAATTTTTGTAAAGTTGCTTAGTGTGGTAAGCAATTGCTATAAATTTTGCTTCCATTTTTTTTAAGATTTTCAAATTTGGTGTCTTCAAACTAAAAACAAAAGCACAAAAAACGCACCAAGCACCAGACTCAAAAGTTTTCGCGTTTTGTATACCCACTAAATTTGGTGCGAAGAGCATCAGGTTGACAATAGTGAATGTAAACAAAAGTATTGCATGACGTCCACGATTGGGTGGATGCTGTCAAAACAACGAAACAACAACGGTCCGCGAATGGCGCGACCCATGATTTAATAATACAAGGTTAGATAATTATTGACAGCCGCGATTTGACACTCCCTTACAAAAGGTTGCATTTACGAAGGACGGAGGAAAGGAAAGTACGCAACGTAGGCAATTAGTAGTGAAATTCCTTTTGTAAATTCTAATGTATTTGCAGGAAATCTGGCATTTTAAACGAAATATTGAACGTAATATTACAATATCTACGTGAATTACGTAATTTATATGCTATTTAGCTGTATAAAAACTGCAAAAGGGCTCAAAATTAATATAACACTGCTGCGAGTTGTATGTAAACATCCAATATAAAAAAAGTTTATGTTTTCATCAGTTAAATGTGCTTCATATGTATATACAAATAAACATATTGCACAAATCTTATACTTCTATTTCACACCAAAGCTACACTTTTTCCAAGTAAGCTTGCAAAGAAGCCACACGGTGCCACTGCTAAGGGAGCGGTGCGAGAGAGATAACTGTCAGGTTTATCGAACCTTGTATTATTGAATCATGGGCGCGACCTTTATTTTCTGGATTGGGATGTGCAGTAAGCCTTCTTCCTAAGAAATCTTAATTGCAAAAACATGCAAAAACGCAAAAGCATGTGCAAGAGTATAAGTAAATTCATGATAACTAATCGCAAGCTGAAAATTTCGCAGTTCACCAATGGTTCGGTAGCACATCAAGCTAAAAATGCAGAGATAAAGGTGTGTGCGTTTGCGGCGGAGCACAATAATGTTTTTTCTGCATTTGATCACTTATCAGTGCTGTTGAAAACAGTGTTCAGTGTTTGAAAAATAGCATCATAATCGCACACGAATGATATGTACAAATAACGCATAAGTAGATGCAATATATGTATGTTTTAAAGTAATATTTTTATATTAACAATATTACATGTTAATTGAATTGTTATGGTTATTGACTGAGTTGTTAAAATACGGTTATTGATCGTATAAAAAATAAAACACGGAGAAAAATTGATTTGCCATTTTTAAAAACTAGGTTATATTAAAAAGGAAAAAAAACGGGAAAACTTAAAATGAAAAACGGGAAAAATATATAGAACTGCATGGCCAAAAAGGGAATAGGCTCACCCAAAACCTGGTTTTTAGTACAATTTCGTGTTGGAATCTTGTTCTTTATACCAAAATTAATGCATTTTCTAAGAGAAGAATAGAGGAAGATGGAGGCATTTTCGACCAAGAACGCGTTTTCGTCGAAATATGTAACATCTAGTGAAAGTTGCTCATATGTCTGCCAAGACGCAAAATTGCAAGAGGGTAACACCAAAAAATACAGGAAAGCTTTTTGAACTGGTAATTCGGTTAAATACATTGTGACTTTTGTTTACATATTTGTTTTTTATCATTTGCACCGACGATATGTATGCACATTAAGTTGGTCCAAAAATACATGCGTGGAGAAAAAATTTTAAGCTCTCATGCCCTAGGATTTTTCTATATGCATAAAAATAATACCCGTGTTGTTTTTGTTTGTAAAAAAAAAATATATTTAGAATTGCCTCAAAGCCCATTAAGTTTTCCATATATTTTATATGGAGAAAAACACGTTTTCGTAGAAATGGTATAGAATTATTGAAAATCAATATTTTTCGATCGGAAAACTCTCTTTCTCTTCAGGAGACTCGCAAAATGACGAATGTGGGCTCAATGTAAAGGTAATATAACTCTGCGAAGCAAAAGTAAGAGGAAATAAGATTCCAGTAGATAATAACTAATTTCCAATTTTTTATTGCAAATTTGATCTTATTATCTTAATTTTACATTTTTCTTGTCATCTTTTTTGGCCTGTAACCACTTAAACGACTTACATAATTGATCTGCGTTTAACATAAAGCAAGAAAAGTAATCTGTCGCTCAATAAAAATATGTAGATCTTATCTCGCCATAGCTACATTTTGAGCCAGTCGCGGGTAGCCCTCTCGTCTTCAAAATAATTTTCTATGTACATACATACATAAGAGCACCTGTTCAATTAATTGGACGTGACCTGTGGTCCGTCGTTTTCAAAGTGTTCCAAGTATGAACCACTCCAGTCGTTTGGGCTCAATGTAATCTGGTGGTGTTGATGCTGGTTCCCAAATAAAAGAAATTATAACTGTCAACTGATATAATTTCCGAGGCACAAATTCGCTGACTATTTGCTTGCTAATAGGTGATACTTCACCTTGTCCTTGTTCATCTCTAGACCCAATCGCCCTGCTTCCATATATAACTGGGAAAAGACGGACCAGTATGAATTGTCAGTTAAAATAGTTCTTGCACGTTTTCATACAATTAAAGAATTTGATGCAATCTTTATTTCGCAGAGAAAGAATCTAATATTGAAATAAAATTTGCTTTACGCTCATTTCATATCCGACCTAATTCTCTGTCCAAAAAATCTATGAATGGTTTCACATGCTGATATGCAGATATCGGAGGAGTTGATACTGTTGCCGAGCATAGTCTTCCTTTACCGATTTTGGGGTTTATTTCTATAACAATTCATTCGTTTACTTATTTGCCAATACTATCATTTTAAAGATAACATCTGTGGTATTTATTTTACTTTTAGCAAAATGCATTCGGTGGGAATCCATTCGGCGATGGCAATAAAACGTCAACGAAAACGACGTGATGAACAGAAACGTGCGCGAGAAAGACGCTACAGTACGCAGAGTTCGGAGAGTGCTGAAACGTTCCATTCACCAAGTGGTTCATTTCGCCGTAAGTTTCACCATGCACATAGCGTTGCTAAACCTGGACCAGGCATGCTTGATAGTCAGGTAAATGATACAAATTACCATAATACATAGAAACATATGTATCAGCAGCAGCTGAATTCAGCGTTTATTTGATTACAGGTTGTCACAAGCATCGGAATGCTTCACATTGGTATTGTATTCATAGTATTTGGAGTATTCTTATGCGGTGCTGGCATTATACCCGACGAAACAATGTCTTGGAATGTGTTCAGTAAGTATGAGCTGTTTTGGTTTTCAATTTGGCTGCTATCAATATCAAGCGCACGTCTTCTTTTGGATTAGGGCTATAACTGCTTAAGTGGTTTTGGTGGAGTTTATCATAGAACGCCTCTCGTTTTCCATTATCGTTAGCTGCCGCCAATTAGAAACACCGATTGAATCTCCAGAGGAGGCTTTACTCTTCCTCTGCTACCACCAGCGTGATTCGCGCTATATACTTTCAGAGATGGTGCGTTTTTTTACTCGTACGACACGGCCGAGCCATCGGGACCCTGTAATTTAATCTGTTGCACTGTGTGTAAATCGCTCTGAGGCTCATCAATGGTAATGCTGACTCCTTCTTCGAAATTATAGCTGTCAACGGTGACGTGTGTGTCGCGACGCTTTACTGCCATCCTTAACCCTTTCGACCCGGAACTCTACTATCAATGGTAGCTTTCAATTTATGGGTCCAATATGTTATTTGCCCCACAAATACATGTTCTTCGGTGTCAAAGTGGGCGTGGCCTAAGGGGCTGATTCGGAGGGTGGTGGTAAACCATTGTACCATCCGGGATGTTAAGTGGTACATATCTGTACCAACCGTCCTCTAGGACATTCTTACAAATGTTTTATCTTTTTTAGAACCAAACAAAACGATTCATTAATTTTGCATTTGAATAATGCACAAATTTAGTAATAATAAACAGTCGAAGAATTAACAATAAATTGCTAAGGAATTCCTAAAATATAATGAAATGGTGCAAAACAGAATTTGCACAAAGGAACTTTGCACTCTTGGCAGATTATCTTTGTTCGAGTTTGCTTTTATGCAACGTTGTTCTGTGGTGCTTTGAATAGAAATATGTATCTGACTCACGACACGACGTGCTAGGCCGGGTGCTACTGACCTGCGTAAGGCTGTAGTTTTAGAACTTTGTTCTATCAGAGTTTCGGCCAAGGTCACCAAAAATGATTTGAAAGGCATTTTATTCCTCCTTAGCTAACTGTAAATAACCCACGCGCTTACGACTGCCATCACTATAAAACGGTAAAAGACCTTGTTCCACTATTTTTCTGATTTTCGATCATATTCGTGCAGGCCACTCATTTGATTTACTAAATCAACACCTCCCATAATTTGACGATAAAATAGTATTTAGTTTGGACATGGCACTTGCATTTTTTGCCTGTTTTCAAAGTTTATTCATAATTATTATGCCTGGTTCGTGGCAATTTCTTATTATGAAACC
>NW_023464581.1:0-10524 GCF_013731165.1 Rhagoletis pomonella
CTTTGACACTCTCAAACAAAATGGAAAAACTAGGTGCGATTAAAAGTAAAATAGGACCAACAAGTATAAGTTCAGGCGAAACCAAACTTTACTTATACACCCGGCGCACATATTAAATATCTTTTTTTCACCTATCAGAAAACTGCACGATAAGCAAGAGTGTTTTCCCGATATCAAACAGTTTCGATAATATGCTATAATATATAGAAGTAATTTGTGCAATACCTATTTTCCAAAAAATCTATAATCTTGTTCTTGTTAAGAGATTTTTTTAAATTGCCATCTTTAGCTATTGAAATAGTAGTTACATATTTATCGCAATTTTCGTATTTCAGTAAATTACCATTATGAGGGGGGTGGGCGTGGTTCTTGGCTGTCAACGGGTTTCTTAGCGAGACTCTCAAGCAATATTCGCACCGGGTTTCGTGGGGATTGGTAAAGGGAATACGGAGATAGAGCATTTTATCATAAGTGGGCGATGCCACACCCACTTTATAAAAATTTCTCAACTGTTTTATTTTATGCAAAAATTCTACATCACATTTGGATCCATTGTTTGTGGGAAATATCGTAGTTTTTGCATTTTTCGAAATTACGGTTATATGGGGGGTGGGCGTGATTATTGTCCGATTTTTCCCATTTTCAATACCAATGTACCTTTGATAAAGGACAACCTACTTACCAAATTTCGTTGACATATCTCACTTTTTTATCGAGTTGTCGTGTACTCGGTCGGACGGACGGACAGATAGACATGGCTTAATCGATTTCTCTTTTCATTCTGAGCATTCATGTAAACATTTGTCTTTATCTATGTATCTCGATTCGTTTTTACTTTTAGGCGAACAAAATTATAACATCCTTGTGAACAAGTGCGCTCGGGTGTAAAAATGACACGGTTTCATTGAATTCGGCAGGCCTGAGTATGGTTACGCTTCGTAACTTTTCGTCGCTCTGGAATCTCTCATCCGGGACAGTAAACAGCCCATCGAATTTCATGCCCGAATCATGCGTTCTGTGCGAACTGCTCCATGCTTACACATTTTATTATGCATTTTACCCTTAATTTTAGGCAAGACTTTTTCTTTTGCAATAACTGGAAGAAAATTTATAGGAAAAAACTCTATTGTTTTTATATGACGTACATTTGTGTATATCTACAAATGTGCATTTAACCATTTTGAATTTCTTAAAAAAAAAAAACAGAAAAATAACTGATTTTTATTTAAATACATTATGGGCGCATGCATTTGCGTCAGTGCAAAAAACTCTTTATCTTTATTACCTTTCAGAGCATTAAAGACGAGGACGATGCCTCATTTTCTTTGCTTCTCTATGCGGTTCATAAATTTTAATAACCAACAGACTACAGTTCAGACGGCAGTCAAACGGTACATGGTTAAAAATAGTCTACTAGCCAGTCATAACAGATATTAATGGTGGGTACATTTTAATTTTTGCTTAATTAAATTTTATTGTTCACAGAATTTTAAATGTTTATATTTTTATTTAATTGATAGAAAAATACGCGTGTATGTTTTAATGTTTTTAAAATCAGCTATGAGTATTTCATTCAAATACACCTACAAACATACATATGTATGTGCAAGTATGTATATAAAAAACCTGTCGCACATACATGCATACATATGTAAATACTATGCACATTAGACCATACCTGGAAAAAAAGTTCACCTACGCCTTCGAATCTGAACTATTTTTGAAAGGCAATTTCCAAAAAAGTAGGGGTCGACTTTTACATCAGACCTTCGGCATATACAGCCGGATCGTAAAGTGTGATATATCGACGCTTTTGTTCAAAAGTTCATTGACCTCAAGTACCACGTTCTAGTACTTACTCACCAGATCTCAGTTCCCTACCATCCTTACGTCCCATCCTAATGTCAGTAAATTATAGCTCGCCAAAAATCATTCAACAATACAACTTTTGCGGAGGAAGTATTTCCATTCGAAATCTTGATTTTTTTTGACGAATGTATTTTTGCCCATATCTTTGTCGTTTGCAGTCGGATATTAGAGTATGATATTTAAATTTTGTTTGTCTCAAGGAGGCAATTTCATTTTTGTTATATCTTTGGCATTTACAGCCGGATCATAAAGTATATCGATGTCGGCCAAAAAAATTTTTTTTTCGAGATTACCTCGCAAAAATACTTTTGGACTCAGTCTAGTGTAAATATGTATGTATATGCGAATATGCCAATGTTTTCCTTACTATTCACCAATTTAATGTGGCTAAGGCCTATTTAAATACAGCAGTGGCAACAACAGCAGAATATGAAAATTTACGAGCTGTAATTTTATTTATGGGCAAAAT
Source organism: Rhagoletis pomonella (assembly GCF_013731165.1). NCBI lineage: Eukaryota > Metazoa > Arthropoda > Insecta > Diptera > Tephritidae > Rhagoletis > Rhagoletis pomonella. The sequence goes on from NW_023464581.1 coordinate 2,339, forward strand.
GGTAAACGGATTTTTTGTTTTTATAGTCATCTGAGTAAGTATTTATGTACATACATACATGCTACATATATGTACATAAATGCATACATATTTACGTGTGAATACATTGGATTTCCTCCGCAAGTCTTGCTTCGCGAATTGTTGTTTGTAGCTTATTTGCGAGAATTTTGCCATTTTATTTTCCTTTGATTTTATGAATGATTTTTCCATACTTTTTTATTTTTAATTTTTTTTTTCATGCGGTGGAAAATCAACATGAGCAAATATTACGTTTTCCAATAAATTATAACAACCGAAACAGAGGCAACGACAGAATTTAATGAGCAACTGAACAGGCCAATAGAATTTGTATGTCCACATAGACCATGATTAATGTGCGTCTATATATGTTTGTTTGTTATTGTTTTCATTTTATTATTTTGCATCCGTTTAGCTTTATGATTTACGTGTTTCCTTATTATGCTAATTTGCGATCATGTCGCTTGAACTTGACACTTTGCGAGACTAATTGGTTAAAAGTTGTATGTTAGTCTAGTGAGTAAGTATTGCCACATTTCGCTACTAAAAGCGAAATTCTTAAGGTTTTTGTTTTAAATCGTATGATTTTGAAGCGCTCTTTAATTTCGCACGGAAAAGGAGATCGTTTGACCCATTGTGCAATCCTTCATACTAATGTGATTAAAAAATTTTATTAAAAATACTGTTTTCTGTTCAAAATTTTAAATCGCTAACATGGGAAATCTATAACAGACTCTGTTCGACAGATTCACAATGCCACTTGGGTGTCCTCTGATCAGAGAGCAAAGAATGAAATTGATCACGTTGAGATAGGCAAAGTTACGGTTCAAGCGTACTTGATGTCCTCGGGTGTAGCCAATATCCACTCCGATCACGTGCGAAGAGCAGCGCTAAGTACATAAGCTCGAGATCACAACAGTCAGCTAGAAATTGGGCACTGTACCCCCAACCTTTGAGCAACTCTTCAACGTTCGGTTATAAATAAATGAGCAGTCTGTCTATTTCTTCCCACCGCTGCGGATAAGGTGGTTGGCTCATATGTACCAGCCTTGCAGAGATAAAAGCAGCTTACCAATTCACCTGGCAGCCTGTTGCGACTATAGAGTGTAACCGAGAGAACAAGATACATTAGAGATCAGTTTCCAAGAGGAAGAAAGTGAGAAGACTTTGAAATGCTGACAAGCAGTAAAGCCGCCCAAAAATCTTATCACAAAATGAATTAGCAATCAAGTGATTTCAAGACCGATAATGATTCTTGTATTTTACATTTTGGAATTGAAATTAAAAGTCGTTAGTCTAAAGTTGAAGAAAAACCGGACAAAGAACATCTTGGCAACACACAAAGGGTCTTCGCATATAGGGACATGCGTCACTGTTCCAGCATAAACAGCACCTGCAATGCCAGCCTGGAGAGCAAGCTAAGAATAATTTCTGCACGCAAGTGCTTCTTTGGACTACTTTGAGCTCGGTACGCATCTGAAACTCATCATGAGTGGATGATTTAATCTAATTAATTGACCCACTTTTAAATACACACACATACTCTGTATTAAGAAAGTAGAAAGAGATATAAAATATTTTAGAATAACTAATCGCTTGAATTAAATGCCGCATTGCATGCTACCCATATATTTAAAAACTCTACAAATAAATAATATTTTAGCCCAACACAAAAAAATGTGTGCTCATTAAAATTGATAGATATGGATTTCGTTTATCAATAGACTATATCAATGTTCGCATCAAACCTTTTTATTATGTCATCAGAGAAAATACGCTTGTGCTGAGTGAAATATACCTATAGCTGGTACGGGGGAACTCCTTTCACCAAGCCTATCAAAAAATAGTTTCAGGAACATTTTGCTGTCGAAATACGAAATCGAAAGTGCTGCCAAACCAATCGAGTTTTGCTGTGGGACGCGATTTTTGGAGCTATCTTTGAAGTTTCAAGTCTCTGGCTTGTCGGGAAGTTGTTTTGAAAAAACAATCAACAAAAGCTGTCCCTATTCAAGTCCCCGGCAGTGCATAAGTTATTGACACTTACATATAAAAAAACCTTCGATTACGCAGCTTTGTAGCCAATTCAATTTTCAAATGGCTTCAAAGTACCGACGATTTTTGACCATTTTATAAGCTTTAATTATGTATCACTTGTGTGTAACACTACAAAAAAAATTTGCCGTTAGGTGGAGTGGGGTCGGTTTTTTTCATTTTTTATTAATCACTAATAAAAGCTTATCTTAATTTTGTTTAATTAATTCAAATTTAAATTAATTTTTTTTTTTTTTTGGAAAGTCGAGTCAATAAGACACTTTTTTAAATACAATTTATTATTTTCTGTGATATAATTTATTTCCTTTTTTTGTTCCAATTGAAATCAAAGCGCTGAACCGTCGGAGCTACCGGCAAAGCCTAGCAAATATACATATATATGAATGTATAAATAGATATTATTGAATTTAGGTATTTATCACTAATTTGGTATTTCTCTATTTTTTTATCAAAAAATTTACTTGGAAATGTAGGTGCTAAAGATTCTTGGTAAAAAAAAAATGTGAGTACCGGTTCCTCAGGTCTTGATTTTTGATGTATGATGTAGGGAATTTCGTAAAGTTTTCGAGCATATAATTGGATCGTTTCGTGCGATTTTGGAAATACATAGAATTGTCGATTTTCCAAATTTTTTGATTTTCACCTTTTTTAACCTTTGCTTTTTTGAGAGTGGAATGCAGAAAACAAAAATTAACCAAAATTCCTTCACATTTTTTGTGTGGTGTCGACATTACAGTGATCCAACCTTCTTCATATTTCATAATTAAGTAGGGGTTTCTAATAAAATAGATAAAATAGAGAGTGCAAACTAAATTTCATTAAAATCTAATAAAATTTAATGTTTTCGCCCAGTGTTTATTTTTGCACGCTATTTAACAATTCACTGCAACGCACTTGTTCAATTAGGAGACCTTAAGCAAATGTGGAAACTACAATAGTACGTATGTATGTATGTACATTAGGGTGGTCCAAAAAGAGTAACTGTAATGCTCTCACCCACTAGGATCGAAAAATTATACCCCTACTTTTTTATTTTGAAATCAAAAAATTTTTAGAGGTCGCTTCAAAGCGCTAAAAGTTTTCCATGTATTTTTATATGAAAAAAAAACTTTTCGTAGAAATAGTATAGTAATTCTTGAAAATCAATATTTTTCGATCGGAAAACTCTTGTTCTCTTCAGGAGACTTTCAATAATAGTACCCAATTGTTTATTTAACCATTTTTTAATACTAACTATTTTTTATTGGTCCCTCTTTTGCATTTTTCGGGGGCTTTGCGGATTTTTGGAAGACCTATAAATTATAGTTGCGATGAAAAAATGGTTAAACAAACAATTAGGTATTATTACTTGGAATCTTCTTCAGATACGCAGAGTTTTGCGATAGAAAAATATGGATTTTTAAGAATTCCATACCGTTTCTACGAAAAGTTGTACCTTTCCCATATAAAATACATGGAAAACTTTGGGTGATTTGAGCGACCTCTAAATATTTTTTGATTTCAAAATAAAAAAATATGGGTCTATTTTTTCGATTTATATAAAAATTCCGACTTTACTTTTTCACATGCATTTTTGGACCACCCTAATGTGGATTTACTCATACGCGCATAAACGCACAACAATTGAGAGAGTAGAGTGAGCAAGAAATTAATAAAGTCCAAGTTGCTTCAAATTAACAAACAAAATAAATAAATTAAACAAAACAAAAAAGCGAGTAACAAATCAATGCAAAATCCAACATTAATTTGTTATACATATAAAGGGCGAACTTTTTAAAAGTATAAATATAAAGATAAGAGTATAATAATATTTACACAGAATTATTTCAAAATTAAATTTTTTTTGTGAAAACGCAGTCAAAGTTTGATCTTCTAAGTGACATTTTTTTAAAATATAAGTTATACCCATATTTGTATAGTTAAATATTTTATTTGGTATTTATTTTATTAGTATTTATTTGGTGACAAAGAGTAAACATTCTTTGAATTAGTTAATTAACCTGCATTCATTTAGGCAAGAATCATTTCAAATGCATTTACCCAGAATTGACTATAAGTAATTAACTTTAACCTTAATTATCTTAAAAAAAAATTAAGATCTACTTAGATCCTTTTGATTCTAACCCCTTCAATTCATACAGTTGGTATACCAAAAGACAGATGAAAAGTCATTGCTTGAAGAAAACCTCTTGTCGGCTTCATCGAAGGCTACCACACCAATGGTCAACCGAAGGAGAATACCACCGAGCCTCTTTGCAGAAGCTACCGCCATGAAGATTAGGAGAAATAAATTTACCAATTTTTGTCTTGAATCGAGTCAGAAACCTGAGGTCATGCGTTTTTGCCAGTCTGACAGATAAAGCGAAGGAAAGACTATTAGATACGGCGGGATAAGCCTTTTCAACATAACTTATATGATCCAGACCTGACGAGTCCACTATTTACCAGGTGGAAAATACCACCTTTTTAACCATTAATATAATAAGAGGAAAAAAGTTGCTTATACGCGACCATATTTAAAGGACTAATATGGCTATATAGAGTGACGTTGGACACAACATTCAGCTCCGTTTGAATTAGGAAGGACCACTCCCTGGCGTTATAGACCAACTGAGGTTTTAGACCAGTCGAATCACTCTCATCCAACCTCTTCAAACTAAGGCTGGAACGCATATTACAATCTGTCATTCGAAAATCAGAGCCTTACCTGAGTGTACAAAGCTCACGCTCTCCCAATCTCCCGTCATGTCCGTGCTTTTATACGATCAGAAACGCGGACGATGTCGCATGAAGATGACAAATCCGACGAAACTATTGCCTAAGAATATAAAATCAAAGACTGCCAACAGGCTTTATGCTGCGGGACAGTTTGTGTGCTTGTCCTACGGGCACAGTAGCATTATGTGAATAAAATTACTCGTGATGAATTAAGCACATGATCCCGGACCTGCTATTTGCGATTAACTTTGAAGCCGCTATAGAGACCGAAGACTGGTTTGAGAGCATAAGGAGTGCTGGCCCGGTGAATGTGGATACAAACGGGTCGAAGATGGTGGATGGTGTTGGGGCGGCAGTCACCTGCTCGGTGCTTGGACTCAACAAGTCCTATAAGCTGCCGAACTACAGCATCTTCCAAGCGGAAGTATTGGCCATAAAGAGCTACTAAGCAGGAACCTGGTAAATAAACAAGTGAAACTCTGCAATGGCAGTCAGGTTGCAATAAAGGCACTCCCAACGCACAGCACTTCCTCAAAAGTGTGGCGTAGAGCAGGCCAGCTCTGGATTTGCTACATAATTGTATTGACGTACATCTGTACCCGGTTGCGGGGCACTGCGGCGCCGTGGGCAACAATGGGGCAGACAGCTTGCCAAAGAAAGCGCTCTATCAGAAACTAAGCCGACAGAGGAAATGCCGATTTTCCTCCAAGCTATTAAACGGTAGCTGGACTTGTCAATGGTCCGGAAGGAATAGAAAGTGTGGACCAAAACACAAGGCTGCAGGTGAGCAGGATTATGAGCAGAGCGTATGCCATAAAGCTCACGAAGTTTTTCTTATCCCTCAAGAGGGAGGATCCTAGCCTACTGGTGAGTGTTCTAACGGGACATCGGCAGAATGAATAAGGAGACAGTGAAGTATATTATCTGCGAATGTCCTGCCCAGCGGATTAGATCTGGAATCCGCTGCCAAGATGGGGTCAAATAATGTGTTCCAGTTTTCCCAAGGGAACTGCGATATTCTTCAACATTGCTCCTGCTGCTCAGTGATTAGCTTGATACGGTGGTAGTTTATCTGGTAACGCTATGAAATTTAGTGGTCTCTGCAAAGCCAATCAGTGGATATCAAGCCTACCTAACTCAACCAAACTTTGGGGAATTTCCAGTGGGAAGATGGTAACCGAAGAACATGGAATGACGAATTCAGAATGACTAAAGACATTAAGCTTATTAAGAGCCCACGCTTGCGGTATCTTGGAGCTGTCGTAGGCTCACCCATCCAAGGATGAACTGGCGTAACTCTAAAAAGGAGAGAGAGAAAATTGGCGCAGTTCTTTGGCCTCGGCCTCAACCTCGGCCTGCAGCGCCAAAGAAGTGGATGAAGAAGACGAAGAAAAAAAGGTACACCGTTTAGAGGAATATTTTCCGCCCCATACTTAATACTCAGAGAGGGCACTCACAAGGCAGAACAACGTACTTATGTTACCGATTGAAGATATGGGACTATCCATACATGTCCTGCTGACCAAGGCTAACCTATATTTGAAAAAAAAACAAGCGCGCCGGGTTTGGCGAAAATAATTCGTTACTTCGTTCTTAAACGCCAAGTGTGTGGAGCTGCCCGCGTATGTAATTGAAAACTTGAAGTCTACAAAACATCAAATTATCTTTGTAGTTACTGCCACAGCATTGACCTCCTTAAATACTTATATTTTAGTATATTATTCAATAGCGGTAATGCAACACTTGGCAAAAACAAAAAATAAAAAATAAATAAAACTAAGAGCGAGAGAGCGCGTGATGGCGGCGCAACTTACCTTGTTATGTTTTTATTATTTTCTTTTGTTTTGTTTTGGCAAAGCTGGTGTTTGGTGTTGAGGCTATTCAGATTTTGATATCCATCACGCATTGGTGTCATCGTCGATTTTTTTCGACGGATAGCCATGTGGCGCTCACGCGTCGGAAATTTAGGTTGCTTGCGAATGAATATCGGTTTTATGGCGAATTCATCGCACATTTTGATTTTTGGCAATTTTTTGAGCAGCTGCGGTTTTTTAGCGCTTTCAAAGCAGGACGGGAGGCGCATTTTGGCGATTTAAATTAACAATAAATTATGCAACTCTTACTTCGGGGCAATTTGTTTATTAGTAATGTATGTCTGTTTTTAAGCACAAAATATAAATTTTCTAGAAACCTGTATTACTTATTCACTGTAAACACATTGCAATTAATTCAACTAAGTAAGTAATTCAACTAGACTTCACATCGACAGTTCGTTAAGTGCCCGGCTTCAAAGTACGACTGGCTTGTTTGTTAATTCGTTGAGTGCGATATGCGAAGACAAATGGCGAACTCTAGTCAGTCATGAGTACTTAACGACAGTCACTATAGCAGTCGATAGCGAATACTACATACGTACATATGTATGTATTTTTGAAGTATTGTGACTAACTTAAATTTTGTATTTGTTTATTTTTCTTATTTTTTATTTTTCTCGTATCTTTTATTGAGAGGTACAGAAAATACGCCTCGTTTCACAAAAATATATTCACTTTTGAAGCGCTTTGGTGCACATAAGTATAAAAAAAAGTCATACGAATACTGATAAGCGCTGTTATAATTCGTTTTTTCTCTTCAATTTTTTATTTATTTAAAACAATTTCAGTCAACAATGTCGCAGTGACAATCGAACACAAAATTTATGATTCGTCACTTATCTGGTGCAGGCGATAAGATAAGCGTTTCTATGTATGTATGCTTGTACATATGTACGTATGTATATGGAACTCGCTCATTACCACAGCAAGGCAAGAAGAAATGAAAATTATGCTCACACGCCACTGTTTTGTCCAAAGTAATCGAAACGCGTTCCGGCTAACAAAAACGCCAATTAGCATAAATTAGCAGAAAGTGAAAACTGAAGCGACTATCCATCAGCTGTTGGCATAACCACGCTCTCCAATGGCAACAAAGAAGCGCAGAACTGAGTTAGGCGGCAAGAGAAGCAAAAACCCCCAAAAAAAAACACGTGTAAAATCGCTCCGAGAAAAAACCTCAATCGACTTTAATATTTATTCACTTTGTACTCACTAAAACTTAAGCGATATCGTCAGCTTTGATTACCGCTCGAATGTCAACTGAACAAACCGAACAGCTGTAACCAAGCAGCAGAAGTCACTCGTTAATTGACGTTATTGAAGTGTCGAAGCCCCACTTGAAAAGCCGCAACGCGGTTTCAGACCGAAAACAAAAAAAAAAACAAAAATAGACACGCAAACTAAATAAAAACAGACACTTGATTTTCAATACAAATGTAAAGTACGCTCATGCACATGAGCATGGGCGCTAGTATGCATGCAATGCGGCCAAAGCTCAATGAAAATAACAACAACTTAAGCTTA
>NW_023464582.1:0-10524 GCF_013731165.1 Rhagoletis pomonella
AAAAAAATAGCAGACGCGCCTAACAACATGAGACACCTTGTTACATACCCCTCATACTACCAGCTTTGGCTGATTACATGTTCCGTCTGTTACTTTTATGTTGCGTGCTTTTAGGCCCCACTGCAGATCGAAAAAACGAGAAACTAAATCGGACATGTTGTAATAGACGGAAGGCACGCTTCCAATGTTTCAGATGTAATTACACTCCGAGGTCCAAACCCATGCACCCATCTCTGTGCAGCAAAAAATTCAAGGAAACCTCAACATCGAAAATCTGCAGTCACAACAAACAGCCAATGTTTTCGCCACTACACTCACACACCTGCCCTCAGAGAGCACTCTTAAACAAACCCAGGGCCGCACTGCTAAATGGGGTCCATCCACAATATGCATTGCGTAATTCATACAAATATTTTATTAAAAAATCGCTGACCAATTTAAAATTGTAATGTACATTGTAAGCAGACTGCCTACAATTAGAAACGGATACATAATTGCAATGAACGCCCGAAGAGTATTCGGTCACATCATACTTTTCGATTACAAGTGTTGATTACCTCGTGGCCAGTATGCCGGAGTGAATCGATTACAAACTCGATTACTTTTCTATAAGTATGGTCGCTTTGTGGTTAGCGTCCGTTACATCCTGGTTTTGTTTCTAATCGGGAAGTAGGATGTGACCGAATACTCTTCGGGCGTTCATTACAATTAAGTACTCGTTTCTGAATTGTAATGCACATTGTAGGGAGTCTGCTTGGTCTGCGATTTTTAATGTATTATTTGTATGAATTACGCAATGCATATTGTAGATGGACCCCATTTAGCAGGGCACCGTTGGGAAATCGACATATGCGAGCAGTTACGCCACATTACCCACTAATTACACACCGCTACCAAAGAAGTAGTCCGATTTCAGGGACCCGAGAGAACAACTGGTACGATGACGGATGTAACGCAGCTGCAGAGAAAAAAAGATATCGCCTACAGGGCCACGTGAACTATGTGAGGCCGGTAAAGAGAACTGAAGAGGGAAGACATATTTGCCGCAATAAAAAGAAAGAGGCCGAAACACGTGAGTGAAAAGAGCTCAAAACAGGAAAAACGACCAAAAATTTTACCTAAGAGTTAGGTGACTTACGGAAGGTTCCAAGACCGGGGCGAACTACTGTAAGAACAACCATAGCGACCTAGTGATCGATGTCCAGAACATACTCAATTTATGGAGGGAACACTATTTAATGGCAGTAGCACTGAATGTAGTGGAGAAGAAAAACTCGAACCAACTGTCGATGATGATGTAGTCGATGTTCCACCGCCGGACTAGAAGGAGGTACGAATAGGAATTACGCGGCTGACAAACAACAACTACTAGAGTTTAAGTGTACTCTGTCCAACACACAAGAAAGGCAACCCCGCTATACGCGCCAACTACCACGTCATTAGCCTTCTAAAGAAAGACTGAAGCCCATCGTGACGAACTGATTGGGCCTTATCAGTGTGGCTCTAGACCTGGCATCTACACCTTACGCCAAATCTTGGAAACGACCCGCAAAAAAAATATTGACACTCACCACCTATTTTTCGACTTCAAAGCCGAATTCTACAGTACAAAAAGGAGTTGCCTATACGCCGCGATGTCAGAATCAGGTATCCCCGCAAAACTGATATAGCTGTGCAAAATGACATTGATCAATACCACCAGCTCCGTCAGAATTGGGAAAGACCTATCCGAGCCGTTTAGCAGCGAACGGGGTTTCAGACAGGGCAACTCCATTTCGTGTGATTTCTTTAATCCACTATTCTAGAAAATAAGAGCCGCAGAACTGAACAGCTCAGGAACAATTTCGACATCATCGGTCACAAAAACCGTCTGTTCTGCATTTCCCAAGTTGGATAAGAAGGCAAAGTGAATGGGCCTAGAAGTAACTCCAGTCATCAAACAAACAGCCAGCGTATTCACACCTGGGCACCCATGTCACTTTTGACAGTTATAATTTCGAAAAAGTACACAAGCTCCTTTGCTTCAAGTCCGGATTTTTTTTCGCGTACAGGGGTTCGAAAAAGTTTATTGCATCATCAAAGCTATCAGCACAATAATGGTTTGTCCGGAGACTAAAAAAAATGGTATGTCCGGGACATAAAAATTTGAAAACACATTTCGTTGGCTTAGTGTGCAAACGTGCTGAGTCCATATTTTTTTAATTTTTCAGGATGGACAAAAAACCGTTGAACTTTTTTTGTTGTTTCAGTATCAATAATCGGCCAATTTCAAAATAAAGCTGTTGCAGACTAATAGGCTCTTTTGGAACTTACCACATTTTCTCTTTAAGAATATTGTTGTTCTTTTACCTGTTTTTTATAATTTTTCATGTTTTTTGTTATTTATGGCTTTAAAACTATCATATTGAACAATCTTATTGAGCTTGAGGCCGTTTATTTTTTTCATGAAAAACTGTTGTGGAAGAACAACAATAATTTTAAAATGGTAGAAGTTATAGCTATTTCGGAGATCACCACATCCCCTCATCAGTCTCGAGTCCCAGTGAAAGAAGTCTGATGAGGAGATGCAGTGATCTCCAAAATAGCTATAACTTCTACCATTTTAAAATTATTATTGTTCTTCCATAATACATTTAAAAAAAAATGTATCAAGCTCAATAAAATTGTTGAATATTACTTTTTTATTGTTAGAACATTTAGTTATTTATTTTAAATAAATTTTATTGTCTTAAAAATAATAATAACCTAATACAGTCTTATTTCATTGTTTCATTGTACCTTTGTATGATAAGCAGGACGATTTCAAACGTTTTCGATAATATGCTGAGGTAGACTTAATGGTATAATTGAACGTAGTTTGTTAGAAATCGATAAAGTGGTTATCGAGATACACTTTTGCAGTCATAACCCTGCAGGGAAACCGCGGAATAGTGAATCAAATTTCATGTTCCGTACTAGATCTTTATCGCTAAAAACGAAGTAGGCCGTTAGCAAGTAGATCCCCACTAGTCCGAAATTGGCGAAAAGTGGTACTTTTAAAAACTAATTTTTTCACTAGAAATCTATATCTAAAGTGACGAATTTAGAACTGGTTCGGAACTATCGAAGAAGGGATGCAGCGGGGACTTGTTAACTTACATAGATATGTATTTTGCGCCTTTTTGGTTCAAATACGCTTCTATTCTGCACACACACAGACGGTTTTTCATAGCTTGGTAATACAAAAGCAAAATTTGTGTTATCATATTAACATCTTGGGTAGTGATGTGCTGAGTTAATACTTTTAAGTATTGATCGATATTCGGTACCGATTTAAAAAGTATCCAATACTCTCGATACTCGGTACCGAAACATTTGGGTCTCGAATAAAAGCCCACATAGGCCGAAAAATGGAAAAACGGAGCTTTTAATACTGATTCAAATGAAACATGTATATATGTCGGTTCAAGGCCATCATGCAGAGAAACTCTTACTTGTTTGAAGCATTTTTGTTCCAGCTCAATCGGACGATATTATTTTCGTAGGCCTGGGGGCAAATTCTGTAACCAGTTAGCGACAGTTTTCGAATCGGTATCGATTTTGTTGACGTATGGTATGAAATGTTTTTACGTCAACAAGTGCGATATCGATCCGAAACTTGTCGCTAACTGGTTACAGAATCTCCCATCTGAAGGCTTCTTCATCCGTCAAAGCATTTTTCTTGATCCTTAGATCGACTAAGGTAAAATCTGATAAAATAATATTTCTCTGTTGCGATAAGCTGAAGTGTTTTAGCCGATATTATATAAATTAGTATTGAAAGTTTTTTCTAAACTTGAAAGGCATATAATGGCGAAGATTTAATGTAAAGAATCGGTATCGGGTACCGAAAAGGAAGTATTGGGTACCGAAATCTTTTTTAAGTATTGGTTACCGAGTATTGGATACCGACAATTCAGCATATCACTAATCTTGGGACCGTCTGGAATCTAACCAACAACTGCGAGCACCTCTGAAAACTCAGCTACAGCCAAAGGTATGTAAACGTACATTTCTTACAATCATTCAAACAAATTTAATTTCAAATTGAAAACACATTTCTTTCAAATTACATAACTTAAAATCGCACACACGGAAGAACCAAAAAGATTGAAAGAACATGATACTTTTTTCTTTCATCTGTTTATCAGTTTCATCAGTTATTTAAGTTTATCGTAAATCAATGTTTGAAAAAAGTAAAATAAAGTAATGTAAAAAAAAATATTTTTTAAAAATAAGCTTTTATTTAACATGTTTAATCAAAGGAATAAAATAAAGTAGTGAAACAAAAGATTTTTTAGCAATAAAATTTTGTCAAAACTGTACTAAAATGAATAAAATAAAATAAGTTAAGGTCTCGTTAAAGTTACTAAAAGCCATTTAGTGAAAGGAGTTATTCAAACTCTAATCAAAATTACTAACAATTTGTAATAATTTACTTCGTTTTTAATAAAACTTGTCGCGCGAATAGCAAACCGGCATTTAAATATCTGCATACATACCTATACATACCTAACCAATTATGCATGTACGCTGAATTCGCCGACAAGCTTTTTTAAAAACGAAGTAAATTAGTACAAATTGTTAGTAATTTTCATTAGAGTTTGAATAACTCCTTTCACTAAATGGCTTTTAGTAACTTTAACGAGACCTTAACTTATTTTATTTTATTCATTTTAGTGCAGTTCTGACACAATTTTCTTGCCAAAAAATCTTTGGTTTCACTACTTTATTTTATTCCTTTGATTAAACATGTTAAATAAAAGCTTATTTTTAAAAAAATATTTTTTTTACATTACTTAATTTTCTAATTTTTAGTCCATTTATAAAAGCGTTGTATATTAAATAGTTTTATTTTATTTTATTTACAAAATTTTGCAATAGATATTAAAATAATTAAACTTGCAATGAAAGAGAACAAGACTATGCAAGCAAAATGTTGTTTGCTTACGTTTTGTATAAACATACATATGTACATACCAGAGCTGTAAAATGATTGAATCAACATAGTCTGCATTCACTCGGCATTCCTTTCAAAATGTTGATTGTTGGTTTGTATAAATAAAAACTTCATTCCTGAGTGGCTTAAAATATTTGAAAACAAACAAACTGTGTTTTGTTATTGAATGCTAGATTGCCATTCAGTATAGAATGTGAATGTTCAGCAGCATTCGCACTCACACATGATTGTATATTTAGAATGAATGCACACTTTTTTTTACCATTCAGTACCAATAATTTGTTCCCAGGGTTGATATATTTTATACTTTAAAGTTTGAACATATCTGGAATTGAAACAAAAACAAATATTTTATTTCAAAGTATATGTACTTATGTATTGAAGTTTTCTGCCACTAACCCAAAGCCAATGACTCGTGCAATATTATTTATTCCAAAGCAACTTATCGCAACCGTAGAGCAAAACAGACACATCTTGATATGTATACATATACATCATCGATTGTAGACATTTTTTCGCAGAAGAATATACAAAATTGATTTATCACAATTATTTTTGTACTAAATATTTTTTTCACAGTATACAGTGATCCAGGTAGCCAAAACAAAAAATGTAAACATGCTTATTTGACATTTTGTTTGAATGTATTGGTTGATATTTTTTCACAGTTGTCGTTTTCGTTAACCCAAATGAAATCCAATTTAAATATTTTCAAGTCACATAAAATAAAATAACGAGAAACACGAAATTCCAAGCAAATGAAGCGTGAAGCGTCAGCAATTATGACCGGATGCAGTTCCTACATAAGTCAAACCGAGTTCTGAACACAACTTTGAGTGAATAATGGTGGGCTGACTTTGTAAAATGGTCCCATCGATTAGGCGGTAAAAGAAGTATTACTTAGCTTATGGTACAACTCTCCAATTTTCAAATGCACGTAATTTGTGTGTATTTGTTCAGCCGATTATTCACATTTGAAAGAGGATAATGCATGAATTAATGCAAGTAAAGACGGTTTATGCAGATAAGCGAGCGCGTTTGTTAACCGTATAAAATGTATGTACGTATATACACATATATTCAGAATGACGAGATGAACTAGTTCAGCCCTCTCTGTTTGTAAACACGCTAACTCGAACAAAATTTAGTTATTTTAACGAAAGTCGGTGTCGAAGTTGCCTTTGGTATAATTTAGGTTAGTGTTAAATTTTGTCGAAATCTGCCAATAACCACGCCCACCTCCCACGTAGTAATTAACAATATTTTTGTTTTATTATAATTTGTTTTACGAATTTTGCTGTTCAAATTTACATTTCAAATATATCAACAAACATTTGTAGGTACTTTTGCACCAGTTGTTGCCTATGGGTTAATGACAAAAAAATCCTATATATTCACAACATTTCATGTATTAGTTTTCAAATAAGCATATTGTCAATGGCTGGTTTGCTGTATACTGTGATTGTTTTCAGTTTTCAAATATGAAAACTTTCAAAACAAAATTTCAGAAGTGTTCCTGTTTTTTTTTAAGGGGTTGAGGAGTTCCATTACTTTGAGCAACTTTTTTAATTAACTATTAATTTAAATGTTTCCTAAACATATTTACAACGCAGTTCTGCAAGAGGGTACCATAACTTTTTTTCAAATAACGTATATTTGGAACAACCAAAATTAATCGATATGGATACATACATTTATGTTCGTATGTACTACTTATGTATGTATATATACATAAAAATGCTCAGAAAAAAAGAGAAGATGATTAGTCCATGTCCGTTTATTTGCGTACACGAAAACTCTAGCAAAAGTTGAGATATCTCAACCAAATTCTGTACGAGGGTTTTTTTATCTAAACCTGGTCCCTCTCATAAAATGGTAATTTCGAAAAATGCCAAAACTACAATATTTCCTTAATTACAGGAACCAAATTGCTAAAAAACTGCCATGTTTATTATTATAGTTTTGGAAAATGGACATGGGATATATTGCTAGCTTTAAACATCAATTTGCTCAAAACATACGTTTAGAACAGTTAGCAAGCTTCTACCACATGTGTGGTAGATCAACCACGTAATTTTTTTTAAATTTGGGTGTCTACCACATCTACCACACAAGGCTTAAATTCTACCACATTTTTAGACAGAACATTTGTTTACAATTTTCACATAACTCTAGAATTTCAACTCAATTGTAATTCGAAATATAAAAATTAATCAATAGATTTTTAAAAAGGTACATCATAAATTTTGCTTTAAATATATCTGTGCCTTAACTTCCTAATATTTCAAAAATACGCCTATTTATATTTGCTAAAGTATTATGCAATGGGAAAATAATTTGGTCGATTTTTTTGCATACAAATAAAATATTCTTTTCTTCATGATTATATTCTCTAACTAGAAAACTAATGTTATACTTGTTTTTGCACCAATTGCGTGGAATCTGTACGATCCACTAGCAATTATATTTACCGATTTAATTTTTGAGTTGTGCTTCTTTTGACGACGGTGTGCGATATGTATACCCAATAAAATATGAATTGGAAAATCTACCACATCTTATTCAAATCTACCACATTTTTTTCGATTCTACCACACTAAAATAAAAAGGGGTTTGCACACAGATTTGTTAAATCTTTTTTTTGAGAAAAGTTGATAATTTGCAACTTATTGTAAATGGTAGAAACCACCACAAACCCACAAATCAGGTTTTAGAATCTTTATTAAATGCTTGACCCAATAGCGAAGAAAAAAGTACGAAGAAACTTGTATTAAGAATTTTTTAAATAAATAATAAAATGTATATATCTAAAGTTAGAAGTAGAAGCGCTTAAATTTGTTTACTTATTTTAACGTAGATATATAGGTATGTACATATGTAATAATTTCTGCACATACCTTTTATTGGTACATTGGTAATACTTATTTAGAAAGCTGACAATTTTCGAAACAGAGATGTAAAAATCGTTAATAATTGACATTTTTCATAATGACATTCTTGGCAGAACAATATTTCTCTAATTAATATTTTCATTTATTATAAATATTTGTACAAATTTAAGTGAAACAAATTAATGATAACGCTCAATAAACTATTTTTCGTGTTACAATTTTGAAATCTGTTCAATAAAATTCAACCTTGCGTATTTTTCAGTGGGTTTTGTGTATTTAGAATATTTATATCGATTGATTGGTACTGAATGAATGTGTGCACACATAGCAAAAGCTGCATTCATCTGAATGCTTATTCAGTGTTAAAAGTTAATGTTTCGTCATTCAGTTTTTTCAATCTTTCTTTGAATATGTTAATGTGTGCAATCGTATCTACTTTGAGTGAATGTAGAATTGGAAAATTATAAGCCACATTCCCCAACAAGGAAAAATTCAATGAAAACATAATAACATAAAATTGATGATTTTTAATTTCATATGATTTCACAGTTTTACAGCTCTGGTACATACATACATATAGCAGCAGTTAATTTCATTTAAAGAAATGGCGTGTCGTCCACTTCCCCTGTAGCATGGCATATATTTAGGCGCAATATTAAAGTTCTTCTGGCGGGGAAACTTCTCGAGTCTTTTAATTGTATCTCCTTGATATGATGCCTACAACGAGGTTCATATCTAGACTAGGTTGATATCTAGAATTTGCCATAAATAGCTTTGCTCTGGTTTTACGTTCTTGGGCAAATTACGCTCTGTTAGCCATACATTTTACTAGTTTTTGACCGACTTTGAATCAAGAGCCCTGGACCATATAGGAAATTCATTTATATTTTAAATTGCATTGTCATCGTGATTGGAACTATGCTGAAAATTTCAAGTCTCTAACTTGTCGGGAAGTTAGTTTAAAATGGATTGGAAATTTCCACGATTTGCGCGGGATGACCAAGTTAAATAAAAGCTTATAAAAAAGCATCAAAAATCGCATTATTACGATTCCATTGAAAAGATTTTTAAATGTTTTTATGTAGATTTTTTAAGCCATCTGAGGCGCCTTTTTTCAAAAAGTTGTTTAAGAAAGTATTTTTATTCATAAATAAACTCCGTTTTTGGAGGTATTTTCAAATCGGCCCAGTTCACTTAAATCTTAATTTTTTTCCGAAATATTATGGTGGACGTCTTAAAATATAATAAATTTTGTAATCCCGGCGGAAAAACCGCAACTTTTTTTTGGTGATGCAGTCTACTCTACATACATAACTGCCTACATTATTTCTTCATGACCTGTACATACATTTGTATTTGTTTTTTTCATATAAGAATAAACATTAACATTAGTACGTATGTATATGTATAACAAACCTTTGCTTTGCGCTGTATTCCGTACCAATTAACTCATTTGTGATTTGCAGGTGAGCAGCGCTGTTATGTGGCATGTATGTTAGATTCTATAGGATTTTTAAAGTCCTGCAGTTCCATTTTTAAGAAGTCGATACAGCCCATCTCGAGCTTTCCGAACAGAAAAACGGCTTTCAAAATATATACTAATATAGATTCGTTCAATTAGTTTGTGTGTAGATCTAATTTTAAAATTTTGGTCGATTTTTCTTTGTCATGTTACCTTAGGATGAAACAATCACTAAAATGTTTGAAAACAAAGGCAAAAAAGTTAGTGAATCCTGCTAAACCGCCCAGTTTTTTTTTCAACTAAAATATGTATATTAAGGTACTACAAGAGGGCCCATACGCAGTCTGCGCAGACAGAAATATACAGTAAACTCATCCCTCTTTGTAACTACAGATAGAAGCAGACTGTTTTAATAGTTCGCGGAAATAATTATTCTTATAAACCCCTTATTTTTATTATACATATATTACAAAGCATTAATGAGATTTATAGTACATCAGAACTTATACTTATTAGGTACATACATAAAAACATATTACAAACTGACTGATATATGAGTGTCATGAGTTGAGGGAAACATGGCATCTTCACTTAATTGCTGAAAATATGATGGCACCAAAACACTACTAAATTGCAAATAGATCTGCCGTTGTTGCATATCTTGGTTTATTGGAAGGCAATTACGTTTTTTGCGATCAGCTGACACTCCTATACACCTTTTTCGAGGCACTGTTAAGCGTAATTATATTAAATTGAATCCTATAGTAGTAAAAATGGTTATTACGATCAACAAAATAACTTTTTGAAATTATAAAGTTGCCGATTTTATGTAGACTTCATGAGATAAACGCAATATGTCAGTATATCTAATGGAAAAATGTTTCTGTAAATGAAATGTTGAATTGAAAATCACCAAAAAATACCATAATACCAAACACCAATATGCTTACCATACAAATAATACTCGTAATAAATGTATTGCTTAGCTGTTATGATAAAAGGAATATCCGAATATTTTTCCGACAGGGTAGCCAGAAACAATATGGGCTGCAAATAAGATTGTGATGCGAAATTTACAAAAAATACCTTAATACCAATACACATATGAATGTACTTACCGTATCTACAATTTACGCGATAAATATGTTTCTCAGCTTTTATCATAAGAGGAATAAGTGAATATTTTTAACTGA
>NW_023464583.1:0-10523 GCF_013731165.1 Rhagoletis pomonella
AGGCCCGAGCATAAATTAGAAACTGCCAAAAATGGTTGAAAGAAAAGTGAATTGAATTCATTATATTAGCCATGGAAAAAGACATACAAATATATACTAAAAATACTTGTCGAAATTTTTTTTAGGATATTGGCTAGAGTTGAAAATTAGTAATAGATAATTAAAAAAAAAAAAAAACAATTCAATGTAATACTTAATTTTAGATGCCAACGGGTTACTAAAAATTTTTGCAAAAATTATTCATGCTTCTCGTTTTGTTTTTGCGTTTGACCTTGTTAAAAGTCACAGTTAGACACTTACGTACAGTCATGTGAAAAATAATAGGAACACGACATTTCGACCAGTTTTCGTTATTTTTCTTTTGCTTGTTTAATGTTTATTATTGTTTTATAAAAATACAGCTCTTTATCTATCAAAAACCAAGTAAGTCTAAATCTCAAACTTTGTAGAAAAATTTTAAAAATTCAACAAAATTTTACAATGACAAACTTTTTATTAATACTCTTTAGAAAAATTCCAAGTATGCCGCCCTTCAAATTCTGGCTTACTAAATTGCAAGTTTCAAGTGTCTAAGAATTCTCGTTGATTTTTGATATATTTTTTCATGTGGGTGTCAGACATTTTCTTCCATACATATTAGATTTTTTTTTGTGTGGAAGAAAATCGGCAAAAAAAAATTATCAAAAATCAATGCGAATTTTTCGCGAGTCGAAACATGCACTTTTTTAAGCTAGAATTTAATGGGCTACAAAACTGCGTACTTAGAATTTTCTTAATAAAAATATTATTGTTGTAACATTTTTGTTGATTTGTTCTAATTTTTTAACAAAGTTTGAAATTTGGTCTTATATGGTTTATGTTAGACAATGAGCTACATTTTTATGAAAAAAGAAATACATACGAAACATTAAACAAACAAAACAAAAGTGAGCAAAAACTGGTCAAGATGTCGTATTCCTATGGTTTTTCACATGACTGTACAAACGAGTAAGTATATTTAAAATGCGCTAAACATAAAGAGGTTTCCAGGCTAAACACTATCCGGTAAGTTTTTTTTACACATACATTTTAACAAAAACACACTTTCATGCATACATTTTCGATTGCGAATTTCGATCACGTCCATTAACTAAACATGTGTTGGTTAGACCTGGCAAAAATGTAAAAAAAGAAGGCGTAGACCGCTGTGTAATTGAAACTTGGTCATGATTTGGCAATGAATTACGTATGCAAAAATGATAGTTAATGACTGTGGCATAATAAATTTTTCGGGAGTGCTTTCACTTTTTTTGCGAACAAGCAGACTATTTTTTTTATGTGATTAATGAGCTGGGAAAACGAAAGGGCGAATTAAATTTAATGTAAATTTATGCCTTTATTTAGATTAGACCGCTAAAGTCACGTTAGTAAAGGCATAGTCGACAATGATAATACGAGAAGTAAGGTGCTAAGGGTTTACAAGATTAAATGCTTTTACTTTTAATTTTGTAAACAAATATGTATGTATATGTGGGTATGTATTTCAATGTGAGGTGACGATATGAACTCACGTATTCAAGGCGAATTTATATAAGGTGGTATTGTTTCATCAGCTGTGAGTAGCGTTTGATTGTCAAAATTTTGTATTTCGCTAGTGAGGGAGTAAAAACGTGAGGGTGTTTGTATTTTCTGTCGCCCTATTTCCTTCGGGGAAGGATAGCTGCAATTTGACAATGGCCCGTTAAAAGCAAAAACAAAATACAAGTAATTGTTGTATTTGTTGAATCGATACCACCTTATATATATTCGCCTTGCAAGTATGTTTTGAAAACTAATAAAAGCCAGGGAATGACAGCAACCTCTTCTGTAAAATGTTTTTTTTTTTTAACGACCCATTTCGTTTGTATAGTTTTTTAGTATGGCCCGCTTCCAATTTCAGACTTATAAGTTAGAAATCCTTTTTGGTTGAATTAGTTTTCGTAAATACAACTGGAGGTACGCCTCAAGCTGGCCCACATCTCCATAATGCAGTTAGTCAGTGGGCTTGAGGTCCAAATGAGCCTCACGCGTTCTAACCCTAGAGTTGAAAACTATTTGCGGGTACTTTGTTTCAGAAAAAATTTGAGATAAGGGCCCACATTTTTAATTTTTTTTCGGTTTCTATCATAACTTCTGTTTCATTAGGTTAAGCTTTAAACAAATTTTGATGTAGCAAAAAATATTTAATTTTGATTTTGATTTTATTTTTTTGTTAAAAATTTTGTTTTTTGTTTTATATATTTTTTTCAATTGAAAATTTACTATGGAAGACGATTTTATGCAATATGCAATATTAATCCACAACTGGATGTTTCTAAATCAGCGATAGATAGAAGGAGTTTTTACTCTGCCGGCGTCCATAGAAAAGTACAAACAGCTCAAAACGTAGCTTTTTAAAGTTTTCTATGGATTTTATATGAACGCGCGCAAAGTTAAAGCTTTCTCTATCTGATCGCCACTGTTCTAAATACTTGCCTTCCATTCTAACAGATCAATCCGAATTCGTTCAAAACTGCATGTGTCATACATACATACATACATATGTATTAAACAACCAGATGGCTAAAAATTAGTGACTAATTAACTAATTTGTTCTCAATTATCTGTATTTTAGCAATCTCTTTTCATAATTAAGTTTTCTTATACAATACATACAATACGTATGTATATTAAGGTGATGCAAAAAAGTCGAAGTATAAATGCTCTTACCCTGCCCAGGATTATTCTATATCGAAATAATACCCCCAGTTTCTTTTTAACAAAAAATATTTAAAGGTCGTTAAAACGCCCAATTCCCATGTAATTATTATGAAAAGACGTAAATCATTTTCGTCTTGAAATAAACGTCCCGCGAGACGAAAAAAAAATAAAAGTCCCCGATAATTATTATGAGAAGGCAAAAATAATTTCCATGAAGAAATAATCGTCTCACGAGACGAAAAAAATAAAAGTCACAGTCAATTATTAGGAGAAGATGAAAAAGTTTTTAGTCTAAACATTTTTGTCTCAGGAGACGTAAGCAACTTTTCCATTGTTTAGTAGTAATTATGCACAATATTTAATTTTATTTCTTATAATCGTTATGGCCCAAAAGGCCAAAAAAGTTAAAAAATTATTATTATAAAAATGTTAAAATATGGTTAATTAAACAATTGGGTATTGTTCTGTAAAGTCCCTGAAGAGAAAAATTGGTTTTCCAATGTTCTTTACCATTTGTATGAAAAAGATTTGTCCCCTATTTAAATTAAATGGGAAACTTTTAGCGCTTTGAGCGACCTCTAAATGTTTTTTTTATATAAACAAACAGAGGCTTATGTTTTTGATATAGGGCAATCCCGGGCGGTGAGAGCATTAAGATTCCGACTTTACTTTCTCCCCCCAAGCATTTTTGGACCGCCCTAATGCACATAGATACACATTTATTTACGCATGGTTCAACGATGAGCAAATTTCAGGGTTGCCAATTACAATTAATTAAATTGACATTTAAAGCGCACAGTTAGCGATCTCTCATGGAATTTTTTAAGTGTTGCCAATTGCAGTCAGAAATTAAACAAAAAGTAAACTATGACGAATTAAAAAATTAACTGCACAAGCAATTAATAGCATTTTAATTGTGAAAATCCAACAATTGAGTACAACTTTCAAAATGTAATTAAAACGCTAGAGTTGTCTTTAGTATCTGGCACCTTATGACGAGTAGCCGGACACACTAGCAGTTGGAGCTCCGTGGCATGCATGCATACATACAAGAAAAAAAATT
The DNA here is from genome assembly GCF_013731165.1 of Rhagoletis pomonella. NCBI lineage: Eukaryota > Metazoa > Arthropoda > Insecta > Diptera > Tephritidae > Rhagoletis > Rhagoletis pomonella. Next base: position 3,782 of record NW_023464583.1, read on the forward strand.
AAAATGCATTTTCCATAAGCGGAAATAACAGAAATACTTGCGCCATTAGAAATTCTTGAGCGGTGCGCATGAGCAGACGAACATGTACACTCTTAACAGCAACAGTGACAGTACCAATGTTTTGAGATAGTGGAAGTTTGTCAAGTAAATATTTTATTGTATGTACCTTTTATTACTTCAAAACCAAGTATTTGTGGAAATTTTCTTTTCCTACTAGCTGCAGTAACTTGCGTTCGTCACTGACTGCATTTCAATTAGTACTTTATTAGCTATTAAATAGCTATTGTGTAGCCGGAAGCGTTTTTTAATGCAATGTCATAAAATATAAAAAGGAAAAATTAAACTTGCTAACGCTCCTATTTATTATACCCTTCAAAATTATAATGACCTTAAAATGTTTTATAGCACGTACATCGGTGGGTTACGAATGTTTTCTAATTCTAAGTTGCTTCAAGAATTACCGTTTTAACATATTTTTTTTGTATACTCTTACATACCATACGTGTAACGAATCATCTGCACAATTTGAAGAAAAGTCCTATATTCTCAAACGTATTGTCATATTTTCAACTTTATCACAGTTGGTGGTTGGGGCTACCAGACCCTGCCTAAACCCGCTAATATGTAATCAATCGTTGCTGGCAAGCTCAACTAACAGTAGGCCCAGGAAACGTGATGTGGGTCGAGCCAAAGGGAGAAAGGTGTTAGCTGTCTATAATGGGGCAAGTGAAGAGGTGGTTGGTATCGTGTGGGGTGCCTTCACAAACCGGACATACATATTAGGTACGTCGGGGTGGAGTCTGGTTGCACCAGAGTTAAGCGGTCATCCCGAGGCAGCTGAAACTCTGCATCTAAGATGGTAGATGCTTAAGCCCTGATGACGGCATTTACGGGGTAAGTAAAGGCCAATATCATTGATCGACTGTCTGCACAACGTGGAGTTCAGTGGATATGCAATGTAGTTATAGAACTCGCCCCCGAATTCGTAGAAATGCCTTTTGACGAGCCCAGAAAGTGTCTCTGCTTTCCTCAAGTGTCTGTTCGGATGTATTTTGCGATAGTTGCCGAGCATGAATTTCTTGCTGAAGATAACATTTTGTTTCCTCTTCTTGGCGGGGAGCACTGGCGGCCCGATTGGTGTTGGGATGACCCCAGAAGGCATCTCGTCGTTGTCCGGAATGGTGTGTTCCGACAAGTCTAAAGCTACGTTTGCTGACCAAGGGACCAAATTAGCGCAGTGTAAATTAGAATCGGCCGGCCGTCTCCTTGTAAGCTGTTAAAAGTAGCTCTGGAAATTCTCAGGTTATTTACCGCCGATATTGGTGTATCGTCAATCTGCTGTGATGCCAATTTACTGCTGACTTCTTTCGTAAAGGCGGTGAAGAGGGTCACTGTTGCTTTCTATTCAAGAGTGTTAGGCCTCGTGCAGTGAAGAAACGAGCAAGATCGGACAGTTAATGGTTTCCTTTTAAACATAGTTGCTGAACAATGCCATTGCGGACGCGAATATCGTGCCTTCGTCAGCATCGAAAATAAGCGAAACTACTAGATTAGAATTTAAAGAGTAGTTGCAACGCCATATTTAATTCCTCTTGGCTTCGAAGAGTGCTGACGACTGTCGACTACTTTTGGAATGGTGAAAGGCATCAAAAAACTTTGAAAAATTCTGCGTTACCAGAACAGTTCTCTCACAAAGCCGGTTTCGGTTAAGGACACAAGACGCCTGAGTGTTTATGACGTTACGTGCTTTGGTGGTTTACATTTTACGGAAGCCATAGTAAGTTGGGCTCAGGTTGCACGTGAGGTACGAATGTAGTAAGGACTCATGTTTCTTGACTACTACGGAAAAGAGAGTTTTCGATTGATAAGACTATACTGGTTTCAGTCTTGGGACTACTCTCGCAGACTTTCACATGTCTAGAATGCTGAATAAGATGATAAGAATGGATAGTCCTAAAAGTAGTATGACGGTTGTAAATTGAAGCTAGCAGACTTAGAGAAAAATTTTATTAAAATTTTGTCTTGAAATGTCAACTGAAAGCACCCAAGACTTTTGTCTGAAATATTCAAACAGTTCAGTATGTGTCAACACATACTTAGCCCAACCCAAACGCAAAATCAATAATTCGAAGATCAGCGCAAACGACAATTTACTCACTTATCATAAAATAGGTAGAAACAACTTCTGTGCTAACTGTTTGAGTAAATGTAGAAAACGCCAAGAGTCAATCAATATAAAATATTTGCATTTAAGCCGATCGATTGTTATACTAAGTACATATAGCATATTTGCAAATACATACATACATACATGCATACGTACCCAGTGGGAAAAGTAGTAATGCATTACAAACGTGATAATCTAATGTATTTCTTATGAGTTCTAGATTCTATTACTGTTTTATATGTAATTAGCATTCTAATGTATCCAAAAAGCCGCAAAAAATTCACATTAAAATACATTCTCATTCCTGCATTACTGGTAATGCAAAATATAATGTCCAATTTTCTTAGGACATCGTCGTGGGCAAAATAATGCATTACCATACATTACATTTTCCCACTGGGTACTTTAAGCAAATTCATGTAGGTACCCAGATAACAAGTCAGCTCGTTAGTTCGCATGCTAAATATTTTTTTTTTTTATGTTTTGAACTGTCCGCTTGTCTTGTTGTTTATGCAAATAATAAAAAATTAATAGCTCCTTACGTAATAAAATATAATGATAAATTATAAGGTAGTGCTCGTCAGCAAAAGTGGGCTTAAGGCAAAAACAAAGCTTTTTTTTCTAAATAAAAATAAACGAAATTTAATTATAAGGGATTTATGACATGTATCAATTTTTTTTTCTTTTTTTGTAAAAAGATATAAAAAAGTTAAATGCTAAGGAAGTCAACTAATTGTTCTGTAATTTTTTTTTTAATTCTGTCTTTTGCACTGGACACTACCTCTTAATTAAAAGATTTGTTTTGAACTGCGGAATATTTTTTATTACATTAGACCGTACCACCTTACAAGCAAACAAAAAAGTAGCAAGGCAATTTAGAAAAAAAAAAAACATTTTTTGCCGAACCTAAAGTTATGCGGCACTAGTACTATAACACGGTACTTAAGGTCGTTGAACTTTGGAATAAAAATAAAATATATCCTCGAGACAAGAACATCGATATACTCTTATCATATTCAAAGATCAGACTGCAAATACCGAAGATGTGACGAAAATTTAAAAAAGGCGACGCCTAATTTAAGCAAAAAAATCGAAATACTTCCTTAGCAAAAGTTTATCGAATGATTTATTGCGAGCATCAATTAACTGACATTAGGGTGGCACTACGAAAAATTAAAAAAATGCCACCCCTACGTTTGGCAAAAAAAAAATGTTTTCGCAAATTGCCTCGCAAAAATACTTCATGACTCAGGGATGTACGGCGAACTTTTTTTCTGGTACGATCTAATGCATTTACATATGTATAAACTAGCGCACTTTATACGGTACTCATTTAATGGTGAGTGTATTTTAATTACTTTTAATGCGGCAATTGCCTGGTACAATGTGACATGTATTGAAATTAATATATGTAAATAAATTTTCCGCATATAAGATGATGAGTTAGGATCAGTACGCAGTCAGAAAAAATTGCCTATATGGTATCAACATGGATGGAATGTTATTAATCTTTTGATTGCCACGTGACACGAAATGACCAAGAACTTATTCTACTCAAGTGAATTTTTAGTTTACTCTCTTTCTAAATCTGGGCTTTGAATAACATAACTTAACTGAGGCTACCTCACTATCACAGAACATAACACATAACGCTATTTATCTACAGTACCCGCGCGTAAAATTTTTGTCTAGTCGAGACTACTTATGCTGACAAAAACAGCATCCCTTCCTATTCCCTAATTGAATTCCTTTGTGGCTTTGTGTGATACGTAAATATGTAGGTAGATAAACTTTAGATAAAATATTTACTAAATATATAGACTTAATATAGGACTAAGCGTACTTACACAGGCGAGCGATAGTCAGGTGGCTATTAAGGCTCTGTCGTCACTCGATATCAAGTCTTCCTTGGTTTTTGAGTGTGTAGAGAGGCTTAATGCTCTGGCTGAGGTTAATAATATTCAACTGATTTGGGTACCAGGGCACATGGGGATCGTAGGAAATGAGGAAGCTGATCGGTTGGTCAGAACGGACGCATGAATCTACGTCAGGCAAAAAGCGTATTAGGAGGGTACGATCTGAAAAGATATAGGTTATTCATGGATCTCACGAAGGCGACGGCCATTGCAGGCTAAGGGGGCACCTGTATAAATTAGGAATCTGGTCCAGTGGCCAGGAGAAGCAAACAACATTATTAGCAATGTATTAAAAACAGGCAGGGATTTTTAAAAAGTGGCATATAAGACCGTTGTTTTTGGTAGTAACAATTTAAAATTTTTATTGAAGGTGCATTGGAAACCATCCTACCAAAATCTGTGAAAAACACAGTTTTGAAAAGGGTGTTGGTTAGGGCCTTTATGAATTAACGGTATGTATGTATGTATGTAAGTATGTTGAAAAATAAATTAGATCTGAAACGATAGAGATTTTAATAAATAATGTCAATAATTTTTAATCATCGTCCATACGTAATAGAAACAAACTAAATATAGTACATATGAGAAATTTTTCATCAACTAAAGCCTGCTCTCCAAAATTGGTTTGTGTAAAATATTTAAAAAAATTTTTGAAATCGCCATATTGGATCCGCTAGTTGGAATTTTAAAAATTCATGGACAGATTCATAATCAGCGACCTCCAAAAACCCAAAACTGACCAATATCATGTGAATCCAATAACTTTTCAAATTTTTGTCCGACATATTGGATCCGACAAATTGAATTTCAAAAAACTGCAGTTGAAGAAGAATTCTCATATGTAAATTAATGGAAAATAAAATTAATCGGAAAGGTTCAAGTATGCATTTTCCCGTTATTTCATACATATGTGGAAGATCATTTAGCCCTCTCGCTGTCACACATATTTTTATATAAAACGCACACAAACACACTGAACTACTAGGGCAAACGTTCAGTTTCAAAGTCAAGGTCAGCTGGCTGCAAAACAGGTTTTCTTCATGCGTTTCCATTGCAATGGAAGGGGGAAAAACGAATAGCGTACATAGCTGAAGTAAGAAAACAAATGAGCAAAGTGAAGCGATTAAATGTAGCACCAAAGCACATATCAACTGAAATACATACAAAGTAGTAATCCACTCGAAATAATTGTGCAGCCAGGTACTCAAGTGAACTTAACAAAGAAATATGTATTTAAGTGATACAAAAAACTATTGTATGCATGTACATATTTATTTACATATGTATGTATGTATGTATGTATATATTACATATATGATTTATGAGCACTCAGAAGCAACCTTCACACCTGGCCCATTGACTTTTGTAGCGGAAATGAACTTTTTGCAGTAGTATGCAAAAAATTAGCTTGCCTAATTGCCAGCTAATTCAAAATTTATAAAAATTACACTTTTTATTAAAAAACTTAAAATTTCTAAGTAGATACTACATTCATTAAATATTGGCGCTTATAATGCAAGCCACAAACAATTTTTGAATAGAATATGGAATGTGATTCAAGCTGTGTGTGGGACGTGTTATTTGGATTATTTTAGCTTTACATTTCGAATGTTTACATTTTTTTTCATAGCCACTAATTCGTTGTAGTTTGCTGATCTGTTGTCGTGATATGAGTAGGCAAGAATGTTTGTCTGTATGAAACTTGCGAATCATGGTCAATTTTTGTAGGCGTTTTACGCGCGTGCGCAGCTGCCAATAACTGGCGCATACAATGTCAGAGCAATAAATAAATAGCAAAGATAAAAGATTTTATGGTATTAATGTATGTATGTATGGCCGATAGATACTTTCGAATTGATCGATGGAGATTTGCGAAATAAGCTCTAATTATTTTTTGCAAAAAACTGAGATAAGTTTATACTAATTTAGCATGAACGGTTTTATAAAAAGAGAGTTATAAAATGGTGTTTTTTTATATTATGCCATATTTTTTAATATCAAAAGCTATAGCTATAAAAATTGCGATAACAATATAGATTACGATATCGATAAATAAAATAGTGGAGAAATCGATGTAAAAGTTTAGTTGGCATAAAAATTGATAGCTCTAATAATAATAATCGTGGGCATTATTATCGATAACTATGAGTACAATCATAACCATACTAATACTGTAGCCTGCACACAAGCAAAAATCGGACGATAACAGCACCAAAACCTTGTAGGTAACAATTTATTGGATATATGTTGCTCAATTTCTTTAAATTTATATCACAAAATTTTAAACAGCAATAATCGATTTATCATAAATAGAAAAAAGCGATTTCTGCATTTTGTGTAGTCGACTGTTTATCGATTTTTTGCGGACGAGTAATGTTATATTTGGTAATATCGAACCGATAACGATATTTACATCGATAATTATGACAAATCCATCGATATCGATTGCTATAGCAAATTCAACATAAACAACGTTATCGAGTTTGATTAAACAAAAATTTCATAGGCATCGATAACAAACACAAATAAATCGATAACCACGTTATGTGCTCAACATTCCTAAAAAATTAATGATTTTGATAATTATAACAATACTGTGAAGTTACCGATAAAACTATCGATAACTCTAATGAATTAAATACAGATCATCAAACAAATT
>NW_023464584.1:0-10521 GCF_013731165.1 Rhagoletis pomonella
GTGCCCATATTTTTACAAACCAAAAGCTCTGATCCATGGGCGCAGCCAGGTAGGGGTAACTTCCAACTTTGTTCCTATATATTCAAAAATAGTACCAGGAAATGCTGGCTGAATAGTCTCGGTCCCACTAACTTTCAATTGTTTTCCTATGTATGTACTATATAAAAAATAATACACTTAAATGCAAACAAAATAATTTGTAAATTTTCATAATTAAAAAAGTTAATATATGGACCATCCGGTTCTTTTTCAAGTTATTCTCGCTAACTTCAAACTAATTCTATTTAAGAAGGGTAAAATCCTGGGTATAGTCGACAATGAGCGAAAATGGATTGAACGGTAAACTAATAGATATGTTTATGGTTCAATTGTTTATTACTTTGTCTTTAGGTCATTTGGTATACAGGTATGTAGAGCTAAGAATTTAAAAACTACATCACAGTTTAGTTAAGATATTCGCATTTGACCACTAGGTACATTTCCCAGTACTGCAAAGCTTTTACCATTCACCAGGGAGTGGCCAGAATTGATTCGTTTGCTTACGATTAAAAGCACTTCGTCCGGATATTTATATTCGCGTATCCCCTGGGTAAAGACCAAACACCCGTTTGGGAGGGAGCTAACGCGGGAAAACGTAAAACCCCGCTTGCGATCGGTTTGGGTCCCCATGCCTCGGATGATACCCCCTTCTTTTGATAACGATCACGGCAAACGTAAAAAGGACTATGATTGAGGGTACGCACCTGGAATATTCGGACCCGTAATCGGGAAGGTGTCTCTGCCCGGCTGGTTGATGTCCTCGGGGAAAATAAAGCTTTACTTTACCGCCATACATGAAATGCGATGGAACGGGCAAGGTAAGGTAAGCGTGGAGCCATGCGACGTCTACTACAGTTGCCACGTAAAGGAGCGCAAAGCGAGATTCTTCAACATCTCGCTCATATTGGCCAATGCCCCGATGGAAGAGAAGGACGAGGCTTCCAAGGATCTCTTTTATGAGCGCGGCGCTCGTCCCGATATAAAACTCGTGCTTGGTGACTTCAATGCCAGGGTAGGCAAAGAAGGGATTTTGGCGCCACTTTCGGAAAATTCATCCTCCATGACGAAACGTCCGATAACGAGTTGAGGTTGATCGACTTCGCCGGGAGCCGATACATGGTAGTATGTAGCAGAGTCCTGCACTGAATGAATAAACTACAACGTTGAGCTGCTTGCGACAAACTAAGTGTGAAGCAAGCGAAATAATCACGGAGAGTAAGCAAGTGTGACTGCCGCTCACTTATTGTTATGCAGAAGGGAGCGCCGGCTTGTGAGCTAGTGAGCTTGTGTTGAGCAAGTAATCACAAGCGTTTGGCTTATGAGCTGCGATACATATTGCTCACTGGCTTCGTTTCGCTTACAATTATGAATCTGAATGGCTTTGTTGCTTTTCAACAATAAATTTTCAGTTAAAACGGCCTCAAGCTCATAAAAATTCTTGACTATAATTGTTATAAGGCCATAAAATAACAAAAAAAAAACAAATAACTTAAGGACGAGCACTCCTAAAAGTTAAACATTCTAATAATAGAAATATTAACAAAAACCAACAACAATATGTTCAAGTGAATTGCAGCGGAATAGCTGCGCTTGATTGTAGTTGGCTTAGCAAAGTGAAATAGTGGAAATAAGCAACAAGAATTAACAAGGCAAACTTAGCACAGTGCGTAGGCAACTGGCTGAGTCAGTGGTGATCGTCGGTTCGAATCCTACTGAAAGAAGTCTGATAAGGAAATGTGGTGATTTCCGAAATAGCTATCATTTCTACCATTTTTTCAAATTATTGTCGTTTTTCCACAATAAATTTTCATTTAATAAACTGCCTCGAGCTCAATATAAATTGTTGAATATAAAAAAAAAAAAAACAAATAAATACTTATTTTTATATTTTATTTCACACTGAATGAAAAAAGTGAGTGATGCCACAAAAATAAAGGGCCGCAACTTAAATTTTATATTCATAATTTTTAACAATGAGAAGGGATTTGCATGAAATTTTGCACCCAGATAGTTTACAACCTAGACTGAAAAATAGGCTACCTTTTCAAGAGTTACCACCTGTTTGAAAATTTAATTTTACACACATATTGTTTACGTACTGGATAGAAAAAATAGGCTACTACCTGAAGCTGTTTGCCGATCAGAACGAAATTTGGCACATTGACTACGGACTTCACAGGGAAGGTCTTAGACCGAAAGTAATTCCGATAACTTAAGGCCCCTTACATACAAATTGGAATTTTCATAATACATACATATCTCTGAAAGTATTTGTGGTAGAGAACTGGAACTTGGTATAGACATACGTATGCGAAATCAAAGTCATACTCACAGAGAAAAATGGACGTTTTAGGAAAAGAGGCGTAGCACCTTCTATACTGACTGAAAGTTTCATATTACATATCTCTTCTAATATTTGGAGTAAAGTACTAAAGCTTGGTATGGAAATACATATGTATGAATGTATGTACATTAGACTGCATCACCAAAAAAAGTTGCAGTTTTTCCGCCGGGATTGCAAAATTTGTTATATTTTAAGAAGTCCACCAAAATATTTAGGAAAAATATTAAGATTTTAGTGAGCTGGACCGATTTGAAAACACCTCCAAAAATGGAGTTTTTTATGAATAAAAATGGTTTCTTAAAGAACTTTTTGAAAAAAGTCCCCTCAGATGACAAAACAGATTAAGCTTAAAAAATCTGCATAAAAATATTTAAAAATCTTTTCAACGGAATCGTAGAACGAGATTTTTGATGATGTTTTTTACTTTTTTCAAAGATTGATTTACGAAAACCTTGAATAACTGGGCCAAAACTATTCTGATTTAGACTTAAGGGATCTCAGTGGAAAGGTATTTTCACACTGTTTTTATTTCTGTCCAAAAAAAGTCATTTGTATCCCAATTTTTTATTTTTCAAATACCAACACATCTTGATTCAACTTTGAATAAGGTTCGCTCATCCTACCTTTCTCTGTCATCCCTTGAATGAGTTCATTAGCAAAGAATTAAAAACGACGAGAAAAAACCTTTCCAATGACACCTCTTAAGTCTAAATCGGAAGAGTTTAGGCAGTGTTATTAAAGTTTTTCTTATACCAATCTTTGAAAAAAATTAAAAAACAGCATCAAAAATCTCATTATTACGATTCCGTTAAAAATTTTTTTTAAATTTTTTATAAATATTTGTATGCAATTTTTTTAAGCTAAAACCGTTTTGACATTTAAGGGTTTTTTTTTTTTAAATTTTTTAAAAACTATTTTTATTCATATAAAATTCCATTTTTAGAGGTATTTTCAAATCTGTCCACCTCACTTAAATCTTAATATTTTTCCGAAATATTTTGGTGGACGTCTTAAAATATAATAAATTTTATAATTCCAATGGAAAAATAGCACCGATTTTTTTGTTTGTATGGGGAGTGATGCAGTCTAATGTACATATGTGAAATGAGTCCCACACTCATGGAGAAAAACGAGAGTTATTGGACAAGGTGGTGTGGCAACTCCCATGCATATTGATTTTTCTATGCTGCATATCTCTGGAGGTGTTTATTGCAGAGGACTGGAACTTGGCACCGAGATGTCTATACAAAATTTATTCCATACTCATGAAGAAAAATTTAAGTTATTCGAAAAGGGGGTGTGGTACCTCCCGTACAAATTTACTATTTTATACTGCATAGTTACCTCTAGAGGTGTTCATGGTAGAGTATTTTGACTTGGTACTGGAAGGAATTCCAAACTCATGGAAGAAAATCAGGGTTATAACAAAAAGGGGCGTGGCACTTCCCGTACAAATTGGCTTCTTCTTGCCAAATATCCCTGGAAGTGTTTGTGGAAGAATACTGGAACTTGGTATGGAGTTGTGTATGCAAAATTTATCAGTTGCTCATGGAAAAAATTTGAGTTATTAGAAAAAGAGGCATGTCGGCTCCCATACATACTAAAACTTTCTTAATACATACATATCTTTGGAAGGATAGAAAATCTCTGGAAGTATTTTAAATTTGTTATGGAGATTTATTTTATAAGTGCCGTACTGACAGAAAGAATTTCATTTAATGGAAAATAAGAGCCGGCATCGGCCATACAATCTAAAGCTCTCATGATGCAGTACTGAGAAGTAGTATTTTATCAAGGCCAGGTTTAAGTTAGAAATATTAGAACCCGCCGTGGCACCTCCCAGAAGGTTATACGTTCACGTGGCGTATCCCTGGAACTATTTTAACGTAAACTTAGAGGGACTGATATCCTTCGTATGCCTAGCGTGCAAACGAGATTTTATAATTTCATAGTTTTAAACGGCCAAATACCTTAACTTCCTTAAAAAATATAGGGCTATAACGAAATGGGCACAGAAATAAAATATAACATCATTAAATAATTTTTCATATTTATATAAAAACGTGGATGAAACCCGCGGGTATAAGCTAGTATATTATAAAAAGAAATAACAAAGGTGACTTTTAGGTAAATTAAAACATTAAAGATTAGTTTCTAAGTACAGTAATTGAATATTTCCAATGGTCGCCTTTCGCACTCACCATGTACACACCTTGTTTCCACTGTATTCGCATACACACTGGTTTCCGGTGAAAGAAAACACTTTGGCTCAAATTTTAAAGTTTACAAAGGGGTTTGGCTCTATATTGAACCTCAAGTTTAAAAGTACATATATGTATGTAAATGTATATAAAACAAGTATACTTTTCCCATAGGTTTAAGATTCACACAGTAAAAAATTCAAAAAGGGGGCGTTCGCGATGTCCAATTTTAGTAGTTGAACTGATCCTCGCTGATTTGTCGCGAGGATGGTAGACGGCCGTGCGCGCTATGTACTATTCTTTTCAGTGGGGCCTTTCTGGCAGATGCGCCCTGCTTGGACTGCTTCTTCCGATGGCCCGTACGCACATGTTGTTGGCTGCCACATGCATCAGCGTACGGTACGCTAACCCACATTTTTTGCAGCTGCCTGGTGAGTCGCATTCCCCGGTGGTGTGGGTGAGCGCATGGCAGTTGAAGCGTCCCCGTACCATTTGGGGTTTCTCTCTTTTTCTGAAAGCAATTTTGCCTTTTGACAGTTTTTCAAAATTTATCCAGAAAAGTTGAGAAACGAAACTAAAATGGCAGTTGTTTTCTCTCAAGTAAAACATAAATTGAAAAAGCGGACTCTATACCAAATGTAGTAATCTCAAAATGAAATTTCGATTCAAATTTGATTCGATCACGGATGCTTTCATTCTGGCCCTGTACTATATTAAAACAATCAATTACTATGCACTTCAAAATTGTTTGATTAAAATTAGTTTTGAAATGCTTGAAGTTTGCATTCCATTCGTTTAAAAATTGCAAACGAAAAATATTTCCATAGAGATGCAATTTCACTTTTAAATTGGCTACTGCATTCATTTAAATCTCTTTGCTTTCTTTGTGGAAAATATTGGTAGGTTTTTACTAGAACAATTTTATGCATATGTAGGGGAAGTCGGGGTATTCTTGAAAAGACTTTTATTTTGGTCGAAAGTCGCAAGAAACTTACTTTTCCTACATATTTTATAGCTTGGTTTTGTAGCACGAGAAATAACCTTCCTTTTGCTATCAGTAGTTTAATCAAGTTGTATTAAATTATGCATGCTCAGTTGGCATACAAATTGTGTTTTTGCACTTTTGAAAAATGTTATTGAAAAGTTTGTAAATCGATATGAAATGAAAGTTAGTGATGGAAAATATTTATTTGTTAACGAAAACGAAAGAAGACATCGCAATTAATAGAATAAAGTGAAAAAATGACGACTAAAATTATTCCAAATCGTAGTGTACACCTGGGTTTGCTCCGCCGCAACTTAAGTGAACACCTCCATCATAAAACAATCTAGTGGGCTGTGTTTCGGCGGTTATAATGTCTCGGCATATTTTTCTTGCAAATTATGCAGAAATCAATGTCAATGCAGGCGATGTCAAAACGGACGATTTCAGGATATTGCCGAAATCATTATTGTCTAATTTTTTCATAATAAAGCGGCATTCTGGCTGAGCTAAAGTTTATCGGTCCAAAACGCTATTAGAATTTTCCGAAAAACGTATGCTGTGTGGAATTTATGCAAGAAAAATCCCTCAAATGTCAAGAAATAAGTGTCCCATTATACCCCAAAGACACTGTCCAATACTTCCACGAACTCTCGTTTTTGCAAATTCGCGGCGTATAAGTAGGCAACGCAATAAAATCTTCATACAAAATTATTTTCTGTGTCGGAGGCCTAAGCTTCCACGAGTATTATAAATATATTTTACTGAGTTGGTTCTTCGGAAAATCTTGTCAAAATAAACAAAATACCAAGTAAAAAAAACGTTCGAATTATCAAATTTCTATTTGCTATGGCAGCGAGATAACGGTGCAAACGTCAAGTGCAAACGTCGAGGGCTCAATGGAAAATGAGCTCAGCATGAAACGAGTTGATGACAGTTGGTTGAAACTATCATGCAATATTAGGGGAAAAAATATCTTGCTGTCCAACAATACCCCGTGTCCAAGAATTCACCGACTTCCCCTACATATTTATACAAACTTATATTTATATAGCATCAACCCTTTCGATCAGAAAAGGCGTTCAAGTAAAGATGACAAAAGGAAACGTGACAATAGGTATAATTAAAACATGTATCTATTAAAATCCCGATCGTTTTTTTGGATCGGAGATATTAATCCCGATTAGTAATTTATGCTCTAAAACCAGATATTTTATTACATCTTGCCCTGAGAGTATCTTCCGTTTCCTCCCATATACAGGAGTACTATAAAATAATCTTTCAAACTGCTTTACACAATATCTGTAAGCTTATTACACTCGGGGTCGCGTATTGTATATACGAATTTGACGACGAAAACTAAGCGAAAATTAATTGCTGAGTCGTACTGATTCCGTTGAAATTCAGTCCACCTAATTACGCACAATTTTCGCCGTCAACGTCGTGTATACAACACGCAACGCCACCCCGAAGATACAATGTGAAAATTATCTACCAGTTCCTGTCAACCGACCATACGAATTTCTTTAAGAACTCGGGAAGAAATTATTAGAGACTGCGAAACACATCTCCTCTGCTCTAGGGACACGATATCGAACAGAAAGTATCGATATGGTACTCATTTAAAGTATCGCTTTAAAAATATCCGGTGCCCATTAATATCGGAATAAAAAGACTCGATATTGCAAATATCGATACCAAAATCCAAAAAATCTATCTGAATATAGGTCTCGTATATAGGCCGCTGTGGTGTAATGGTTAGAAGTGCGCAAAGCTTGAAAATGAAAAACCGCTTCCCAATAAAAGATAATCGCCGTTCAGAGTCGACCTAAAACTGTAGGGACCCCTTTTGTGCCACAACATTAACACCGCTATTGCGAATGTCGACTGGCAGTAGATAAACGACAATTAAGCGATTATCGATGCTATTATGAGTGTCGCTTAGTCGCTCAATTAGCGACTCTGAATACTTTTTAATCGCTCATTCTTCTATTGCTGTTTTCTAGTCGTTGGAGTTTGCGTTTATAAAATTTACATAAGAAAGTGGCAATATAATGGATAAAAAGTAAGTCAATTGAACTGGAAGTTGTAAAAAATTGTGAAATACACATATGTATTTATGTGTCTGAATTGCTAGATCAAAAATTGTAAGCAACAAAAGGCAACTTGCGCGGCTGGTTGAGCTGATACAGGAGAATGAGGACATAGGCAAAGGAATTTTCGGAAAGCGTAGGGGAGGAAGCTCCGCTTCTTTTGTGAAAGATAGAAAATATTTCTGGTGCATATAACTCCGGCTACGCCATACACAGTATTTTTGCGCAGAACCAACATCAAAGTTTACAAAAAAACTGCATAATTTATTTACTAACTAGTGCTCGGAAATTTGAAATCTTTATTTTAAATTAAAGTTCAATTCTTTCACTACACTTGTATGTTAAAGTGTTTAAACTCGGGTCACGCGTTTGGACACAAATACCCAACATCATTGTACAAATAACTAAACCGTACCGTATTTCTTAAACTTCCATAAAGTTTATTAATGAGGAAAACAGCGTTTCTTGCAAATCTTGTAAAACCTACAAACCGTGAAGCATCTGGAACGCAACTTCTATTCATAAAATTCACATATGTACATACACTTCATTTTCCAACACCAAGGGGTCCGACGAATCTCGCAATTCCCTCTTTGTTTTAGCCAACTCTATTAATCTATTAGCTTCCACATCATCTTCCGCATCACTAAACCATATTTCAACTGTATCCATTTTTTAAATTTTATAATAAAAACAATTATTTTAAAAATGATGTAAATGAAACACTAAAGAAACAAATGTAAACAAACAAACAGCTGTTTACAATTCAATCAACCATTCACAATAGTACACATTTTTATCGATCAAGTTGCACAATAGCAAAATAAAAGATGATCGACTTGATCGACAAATTTCTAATCTACTGCCAGTCGACACTCACAATAGGGACCTTAGGCGCGCGCGACAAATCGGAGGGGAATCTCGGTCAATCACTAACATATTGTGTAACAACACGTAGAGATTGAGGTGTTGACTTAAAACACCGACCCGCGGGTTCAAATTCCACTACATGCAATCCTAACTATATTACAAATTTCTGCTCTTTAAAGTCCAATTTGTATCGGCAAGAATTGTTAATAACGTTATCCTTGTAATGTGAATTTGTGCCATTCGATACGATACTAGGGTTCTGGTACTCGATTCCAAAAAAGATCGTTTTAAAACTATCGAGTAGAAAATATCGATATCTAATGCCAAAAGTATCGATACGGTATCCTATCGTATCGAAATTCGTTTCCCTACTCCGCTCTAAACGATTTCGTTAAGATGTCGTCATATTTTCTATGATACATAAAATAAAATTGTTGGATAATAGCGCTAATGGGACTAACATTTTTATATATTTTCGGAGAGACCTTTATGCATATGTATATGTAATTGGAATTTTCTGGAAAATATAGTTGTATCTCAAGGGCCAGTTTTTCAGTGCAGGGTCAAATCTGACTGTGGTTCAACCTTAGTTTAAACGCTCGAGCAGTGCACGGTAGAGCTGGAAAACTATGGATGACACTATTAATAGTATCGATTGTTTTTGACTTTCGGAAACACTGACGGTTTTGTAAGCACTATCGATAATTTTCACTCATACAAACGTAGCATACGTATTTCAGAGCGCAGGTGCCACCCGAAGCTAAAGATCGTTGATAAGCTTTATTTCCTTAAAAAAAAAATATCGTCATATTTTAGCAATTCTGATCACATTTTCAACAAAAGTTTTATTTTTAATTTTTTGGACTGTTTTAATCAGTACTAGTTTAATACTATCGATAGTGTCGACGCTATCGATGGTTGTAACTATCTACTTTGGAAATTATCGATGGCCAAGACTCTACCACTTTATTGGTAGATCTGCCAACTTTTTAGCTGTATTTTATTTTCCTCCATTTTTACCAAGAAAGGCTAAAAATCTACCAATATTTTCCGGAAAGAAAACAAAGAGACTTAAATAAACGCAATATTCAATTTAAAAGTGAAATTGTATCTCTATCAGATGTTTATGGAAATATCTTTCGTTTACAATTTTGAAACGAACGGAATGCAAACTTCAAGTATTTCAAAACTAATTTTAATCAAACAATCTTGAAATGCAAAGTTATTAATTGTTTTAATATATGTAGTACAGGGCCAGAATCAAGGCATCCGTGATCAAATCAAATTTGAATCGAAATTTCTTTTTGAGATTACTTCATTTGGTATTGAGTCCGCTTTTTCAATTTATGTTGTACATGAGAGAAAACAGCTGTCATTTTAGTTTCGTTCCTCAACTTTTCTGGTTAAAACTTGAAAAACTGTCAAAAAGCGAAATTGCTTACAGAGAAAGAGGAAAACCAAAAGGTACGAGAACGATTTTCGGGTAAAAACTGGTAAAACTCTGAACTACACCGTAGACGCCATTTTTTGTTTACACAGCTGTTTTTTATCATTTGGCGATTTGCCAAATTATACAAAAATATACAGGAAAATTAACAAAAATACTTCCAAAACTTGATATGTATTCGCTACGATATATTTAATAAGGCGAAAATGCAGATATACTTTTGCCAGTTTTTCCAGTTTAAATTGAAACGACTAAAAAACGGAATCATCCTCACACATATGACAAGAATAGTAGCGCTGTGATTCCATATGGAATACTAATCCCTTTCGATGTAATGCGTTTTTCCTATGGTCTTATTTCCACCTGTGAGATCTCTGCCAAGCGTGCGTAATATTGTTCTATGATCCTGCAACTTCAGCATTTGTCCGGTGTACCATGTAAGCCAATAAAAGTCCTTAGTTCTGAGTTTCCGTACTCAAGAGCACAGATGAGCGTTTGCAATTATAGGAAGGCCAAGAATCCTCGCTGCCCCACAGGAAGAAAAG
>NW_023464585.1:0-10519 GCF_013731165.1 Rhagoletis pomonella
TTTCAGCAAATGTTGCCTTTGGATTCGCGTACGTCTCTCGCTTGGTATACATGTCCCGCATTCCGTTGATGAACCTCTGGATTTTACTCTTTCAAGGTGCTCACCAGATGCGTCTCCAATTGCCAAATGAGCCAGCCTTTCAATCTCAGAGGCGAATTCCTGTAAAGTCTCGTTGGATTTCTGGCAGCGATTCTCCAGCTCCATCTGGTAAATCTGTCTCCTGTGCTCGCTACCATAACGCCTTTCCACTGCACCCATTAACGCATCGTAACTGTTCCTTTCACAATCAGGAATAGTCTGCAAGATTTCCGCTGCAGGTCCTTTTAATGCAACGAACAGTGCAGCGGATTTATCCTCCATGCTCCAGTGATTTGCTGTAGCTGTCTTCTCAAACTGGAGCTTAAAGACTTGGAAAGGAATCGTGCCGTCAAAGGATGGAGTCTTTACCTTGGGCGCGCTGGTCGAAGAAGGTGGGCGATTCAACTGCATATCTCGAAGGCGACCTTCCAACTCTTCTACCTTAGCCTCGACTTTCTCCTGAATTAGCTCTTCGATTTTATCTTGTCGTTCCTCGATTTTATCCTGTCTCTCTCTGAGTTCCGCGTTATCTTTAAATAAATTCTCTTGTAGCTGAGTAATCTTTTCATCTAGCTGCGATGACATGTACGTTTTCTGTGCTTCCAGCTGCGAGGACATGCGTGTTTCCTGCACTTGCAGCTGGGATGAAATCTGTGGTGACATCTCTGACATGCGTGTATCCTGTACTTGCATCATCTGTGACATGGCAGCCAATAACGTGTTCATGTCCATAACTGTTGATGACGAAGGAGCCTTTTGCTGTTCTTCAACCTTCCCGGATGTCTGTTGCACATCCTTCGACGAACATGCAGTCTCATCCTTCTGTTCGTCCATTGCGGATGTATCGTCGGGTTTACCTTGGAAGTCGTATTTGTCCACGTCGATGCCTTCAGCTTCCATAGCCTCTCGCAACCGGGATAACAATTCCACTTTTCTTCCGGAGGTGGCCAAATTACGCTTTTCCAACTCCTGTTTCAGCTCCTCAATTTTTAAGTCCTGAATTTTCGCCATTTTTAGTAGTTTCTCCTTCGGGATTTATTTAACAATCCCACTTCTGACACCAATTGTTACGATTATCCTCGAAACCTTGAGGGATTTCCCAAATATACTCGGGCTCGTATCGCTGGATTGTTAAATAAATGCTAACGATGACCAAATTGTAGTACAATTAACTTTATTGTCCAACAAACAATTTACAATACTTGTTAATACAGTAAAAACACTTTACAATACTTGTTAAAGCAATAACAACGCTTTACTACTTGTTAACACAATTAAACTTATAGCTTGCTTATTCGCAACTCAATTCTCCGCTCACTTTACTTGTAGCTTGCTGTCTTGTAACTAACTCACCTCGTGGTGGCGGCGCCCTTATATACCTGCGCTGGCACTTATGGCAACTCTAGAACATTCTGAAGTTTATCGCTCATTCTCTTTCTCTCGCTGTTCGCAGTGTTCATCCAACTTGACGTTTCTCTTTGTGGAACATTCTACGTCATTCTTCGAACATTCTGCCTATTTCTCGTTGTTCGCTTTGTGTTGCCGCAGTATTCGCCACATTATATTTCAAAAAAGGAAAGAAAATTTGTAGCACTATATATACAAGCACCCTAATTGTTGAGGATAAGATTGACTTAGGACAATTCTTTACCAGGCTTACAAAACAAGCCGGCAATCTAGGACTTGTAAAGATACAGTTGTCCTTAGGGGACAAATTGTTTAACTATAATTATACTCGAGTAGGCAAATTTATAGAAGTAGGTACCAAGGTTCTCAAAAATTTAACAATTGCATTAACCCCAGAAGTTATGCATGTGACAAATGCCGACAAAATTAAAGAAAATATGCATAAATATCATGCCGATCCTGTTTTTGGTGGCCACCCAGGAATAAATCGCATGACAAACAAGATCAAACAGAAGTTCAGCTGGAAAAACATGAAAAATGACATAAGAAAATACGTAAAAAATTGCATCCATTGTAAAACAAATAAAATTAATAGACATATCAAGGAACCAATGACAATAACGGAGACACCTCCGAAGGCTTTTGATATTGTACAAATCGATACAATCGGACCATTACCGAAATCGATACACGGAAATGAATACGCTGTTACTATTATATGTGACTTAACTAAATACCTAGTTACAGTGCCAGTTCAGAGCAAACATGCTGTAGCAGTTGCTTAAGCTATATTCGAGCATTTCATTCTGATTTATGGTTGTTACGTTACCACCATCAAACGCTGGGCACTGTCGAACCCAGGCATAGAACATTTAATGAATACATGCGTACTTACACATTCATTGACAAAACTGATTGGGATGAGTATCTCAGATATTTTTCGTATTGCTACAATACGACACCATCCACAGTTCACGGCTATTGGCCCTTTGAATTAGTTTTTGGAAAAACACCCCTGACTTACGAATTTTTACAAGAAAGTGTCATTAGCCCAGTATATAACCATGAGGCGTATGACAAAGAAATTAAATATAGGCTACAAATAGCACAACAAAGAGCTAAGAAGTTAGTACAAGAAACCAAGGAAAAACAAAAAATCAATTATGATATAAATAGCCACAGTAAGGAAATAAATATAGGAGATTTAGTATTAGTTAAAGATGAAGCAGGTCATAAGTTAGATAGTAAGTATAAAGGACCCTATAGAGTAAAGAACATTGATAAAAATAACAATTTTACCGTAGTTCATCATAGAATAGAAAGTAGCGATAGAAAAAATAAAGATAAGGAAATAATAGTTCACAAGAATAGGCTTAAAATACTATGACTTTAAATCAATAATATCAAACACTTAAATAAACAAAAACATTCCAATTTACTTATAATTCTTACTAAGTACTCACAACAAAAAAAATTAATTTAATTTTAAAAAAATGTAAAGAATGAAAAAACAAAGTCAGCATAATAGGTACATATGTACGTAAACAAACAAAAATAAAAATAAAAACTACATAAACCAACAAAATTTTTTTTGCGACATGAAATTACCATTATGTCATAACCTAGAAAGACAATTGAAATTCAGTAAAGAATAGCCATGGATCATTGGTGCACAAATTATCCATGGCCATTCTCAAAAAAATGGGAGGTGTAACATGCATTTGAAATCCGTTTCACTTTCACTATATCCAATTGTCCAATATATACATATATACACATATGCAGACCACACACGCAGCAAATTATTAATAACCCATATATTCATTTGAACTCAGCTTGAGTTCATGCATTGCTGCACTCATGTTACATATTGGTTTATATTAGTCAATCAGTCATATGTAGGTCACTGAAATATGCTGACTTGCATATATGGAATTATGTACATTTAGTTTGTAAGTATTAGTGTAATTAGGTATCAATAACATTTGTATAAAAGAAAATACTTTTCAAATAAAGAACTCAATTCTGTCTGACCTCGGAAACGAATTATTAATTATTAATCGTTTACAGTAAGAAGATGAACCCCAGAAGGCATAGGACTTCCTTCGACTAAGCGGATGAATTTGTGAATTCCGACTACATTGTACTCCTTTAGACCAGTGACCGCCAAACACTTTCCTGGGAAACGAACTATATTCGGCCTTTCACATGTACACAATCGGCTTCTTACACGATTGAGAGAATACAAAGGTTGCGCCGATCTCGGACCGCTATTCCTCTCTTAACGAATTTGACAGAATCGTCGTTTGCATGACGTCACACTGGTGCATCTTGTTTACATTTTCCTTGCAACATTTTTTTTTCTTCTTCCATTCTTGCTCACGTTTTGGCATTTCTCCCTGGCAATTGCACCAGTGTGACGTCACACAAAAGTTATTCTCAAAAATCCTCTCTGATCGGCGCAATCTTGTATTCTATCATTCTTAGGCTTCTTACACGTACACAATCCGAACGTCAACAGAAAGAGTAGCAGAGCAACAAATTTTATTTAGTTGCATGCAAACAATAGGCGAAACAGGTTGATGACGCATTTCCGTGCATTACCACCAACACATTCTCATTTTTTATTTCATAACTAATACATTCTCATTTTAAGACTTCTCTTTTTGGCGGACACTGCTTTAGACCCTCTATTATTTCATCAACAGGAACATGGTTGAGATATGGAGCATATATTGGGCTTTTAACATAGTTCCGGTTTTAATGCAATTCACATGAAATTCTACAAATACCCGGTAGAGTAAGGGCAGCCAAGAACTTGTTAGCTATTTCTTTGGTTTTCACCAGTAGTAGCAGACTTCCATCACGCAATGGCGTGATTTTATTTATTCCATTGTTCATTGCTAGTAAAGCTTTATGCACTGCGAATATAGAATATGAGTTAATAGGCTTATTTTCGTCGACGGCTTTTATTATGAGGAATTTCGGACTGTATTTTCTGGTCACTGGTAACTCAGGAAATTCTTTAATAATAGGATTTATTTTCTTTCTTTTTCCACGAGGTGTTGGAGACAACAGGGCAAACCTATTGTCCCCGAAATTAAAGGCCCCATGGGCCATTACGATGAAAAATTAAAAAGTTTTACTACATGTGAGTTTGAGTTGGAGTATATTATAGGAAATCACCGACAAACTATACAGTGCTTATGTGTAAATACGAAAGAAGGTGAAAAAAAACACACACTGATAACAGTTGTCCGCTAGCGACCGATCGTATTGAGTAATCGATAGTGACTGTGTTTGAGAACTTTTTCGCTGATGATGTTGCGCATTTTCTCCGTATAACGAACGCGTGCTAGTTTTTTTTTTTTTGTATGGGAAAAAATGCCGAAGAGTGTCAGTATGTAAAATACTTATTTTGGTGGGTGAACTCCTCCTAAACGACCGAAATGGATTTAACGACATTTTTTTATGTATTTGAGTAGGTCCCTGTATAGTTTAAGTTCACAACTTAAAATGCCAGGTGGCGCTGAAGTCGAGTTGTTACTCAAAATCCTATTTGTGATCCGATTTGACTCATATTCGAGATATATATGTATTGGTAACGATAGGGGCAATACTATTGCAAAAAAAAGATGTGCAAGGTGGCGCTGAAGCCGAGTTATTGCTAAAAATCGTCGATTCGGAGGCACCAGGGATCAAAGTCAAATTACCCCCGTTAAATCAACCATCAGAACCATTGATGTCCTTGCTTTACGGTGACTAAACAGAATTTGAACCAGTTTGGAAATTGCCACCAACTATACAATACAGATTCAAGGGCGTTTCACCATCGAGCCGCAAGGACTTCTTCCCCGGTATAACGCCTTCGTCAGGTTATTTTAGACGGCAATGGAGGATATGCCTTCTGCCGACCACAAAACCAAACGTGAACGTGAATTGCTGACCGCTTAACTGATTTCAATGAAATTTTGTGTGTATTGTTGGTTCCAACTTAAAAGATAGGATGGTTTTGAACCCGAGAAAAAATATATTTTTTCATCGAAATTTTTTCTATGCTTCTCGCAAATTTCTTAAATATCAGTGTCGCTACGTTTTTTTACGCTAACTACAAACCGTCCATATCCGAAGCAAGAGTTTTCCAATGCTTTTCGCGGTTACGCGGTGTTCGGTAACTCGATGTCCGGTAGTTTTTTCGAATGTATTTTGATTGTGTAAAATAGTGTTACACAAACAAAACACATAGTAAGAAATTACCGAACACCGGGTTACCGACTACCAAGCTTCGGTGTGAAGACCCATATAATCTACGATGCATGTAACCTGCCTATGTATCGGTGTGTAGCAGGACAACGTCTGCCCGGGCTTACTAGTTGATTTTATATATCTCCATACCAAGTACCAATATCCTACCATGAACACTTCCAGAGATATGCGGCATGAACAATTCTGTTTTAAAATAATATCCATTTTTTCCATGAGTATGCGATTGATGTATATTTCCAAATTTACACAAAAAATTTCCTAAAAATCGGTCAAGCCGTTGCGGAGGAGTTGACCACAAACACCGTGACATGAGATTTTATGCGAATGGTGGCAACCCTTTGCAATTTTTTTTTCTGTTTTAAATGTTTTCATACATTCACGGTGAAATAGCCTTATTGCGGCTTATTTAAATTAATTTTTTCTGATACAGCAATGCATATTCATATATGTATAAAGATTTTATCGAATGGTGGCAAACTTATTCAAATTTTTTTTCTATGTTAAATTTTGTATGCATTCTCAATGAAATATAATTATTTCTGCTTTTTTAAGTTTGGTTTTTTCTTGATTTTTCAGATATCTCACAACACCGGATTTTCAATTTTTTCTTTTCAAACCTTCTACAGGCAGCGGAAAACAAAATGAAATAAAAACGAAGCAAATCCGTTGAGCCATTCTTGAGTTATGCGATAACACACGAACATCAATTCATTTTTATATGTAAAGACTTTTTTTTACTGGTGGCAACCCTATTCAAATTTTTTTTGTATTTAATTTTTTTATACATTCTCAGTAAAGTACATTATTGCGGCTTATGTAAATTTAATTTTTTTTATATTTGTAATATGTGGCAACACCGGTTTTCCAATTTTTTCTTTACATTCATTCTACAGACAGAAAGACATAAAATGAAATAAAAACGAGGCAAATCCGTTGAGCCGTTCTTGAGTTATCAATTAATTTTTATATATAAAGATAAAAATATACAGTGGTCGTCCAGTATAACGAATGCCTATATAACGATCGTTCCAAATAACGAATGCTTATTTTAAATGTTTTGATTACTCTAAATAACGAACGGTTGAAAAAGGAGTATTCTATATAACGAACGCTTGTTTATTTTGTGTGCTTGAATGACATATTTTGCATGATTTTTGGGTACGTGGAATAACTATCAGTTCAAAAGAATAATTTCTTTAAAGTGGTCGCGTTTATTGAACTGGAAAAAACCTCCGTCGCGAAAACGAACGAAAAAATAAAAACACATTAAGGGAAATGGGAATATGGGGCTCATATGTAATATATAGACTGATTTTATTGGATTCTCATAATAAAATTTTAGTTCGATATAACGTACTTTTCGAAATAGCGTATGAACCCAGAAATTATATCATTCGTTATATTGGACGACCCCTGTATATGTATAAATAGGTGGTACTCTTCGTTGAAATATTTCTGTTTGAAAACTATTTCAGTCCTCTTTGTTTGATTTGGATAAGCGCTTTGTTTATTATTACGAAAGGACTTTTATTTCGGACTTAAAAAATATTTGGCCAAGTCTAACTTTTATTGCTGGACCTAAAAAATAGAGTCCGGATTCTTAAGTTATTACTGGACTTTTCCCAAAAAGCTCGACAAATAAAAATAATCCAGGATTCTTGTCCATGAGGTCCTGGGATTAAAGGAACCTTGATAACTTTATTCTGGGACAATTTTTGCCCGGACTTTTATAACACTTGTTACGATTATCCTTGAAACCTCGTTCGGATTTCCCAAATCCTTGGGTTCGTATCGCTGGACTGTTAAATAAATGCTAACAATGACCAAATTGTAGTACAATTAACTTTATTGTACAACAAACAATTTACAATACTCGCAAATACCGCAAAAACACTTTACAACACTTGTTAAAGCAATAACAATGCTTTACTACTTGTTAACACAATTAAACGTATAGCTTGCTTATTCGCAACTCACTTCACTGCTCACTTTACTTGTAGCTTGCTGACTTGTAACTAACTCACTTCGCTCTGGCGGCGCCCTTAAATACCTGCGCTCGCATTTATGGCAACTCTAGAACGTTCTGAAGTTTATCGCTCATTCTCTTTCTATAGCTGTTCGCAGTGTTCATCCAACTTGACGTTTCTCTTTGTGGAAAATTCTTCGCCATTCCTCGAACATTCTGCCCATTTCTCGTTGTTCGCTTCGCGTTGCCGCAGTATTCGCCACACTGCCCTCCCTCCACCTAAGTCTGATCGTCCCGATCAGAGACACTTGCTGTTCCAAACGCCGCGGCGCAAGCCTTTCCAAGTGGACCACCTTCATATTGTTTCTCGGTCTCCCAACGGTCTGGATTCGATACACTACGTCATTCAGCCGTTTGACAACCTTATACGGACCTTCCCAGTTACATTGTAGTTTTGGGGACAAACCTTTCTTCCGTTGTACAGCAACACTAAGTCTCCCTCTTGAAAACCGTCGGAGTTCATTGCCTTGGCATACCTGGCCTTCATCGTGTAACTCATAATTTGAGTTCGCTGTCTCACAAGAGCATGCATTTCTGTCAACTCCTCTTCCAGGATGTTAGACGTCTCTTTCCCAATTCTCCTTGCATCGCTAGTTACTCCAAACTTCAGGTCAATAGGCACATGGATCTCACTGCCGAAGATTACACTTGCAGGAGTTTTACCTGTTAGTTGATGCACTGCTGACCGGTATCCCATCAAGAACAAGGGTATGCGGACATCCCAATCTTTCTGATTCTTGTCCACGACCTTCCGCAAATGCTCTTCCCAATCCATCTGATTGGGGATGAAGAGCCATTGTTCGAGTTTTCCGGATACCCAGTATCTGGCACATCTCTTGGAATACCGCCAATTCAAAATTTCTTCCCTGGTCACTCTGACCAGCTCTATCGGTACACCGTATCTCGCAACCCAATTGTATGTGAATACCTCCGCTACTGTTTTAGCTTCCTGGTTTGGAATCGAGTATACCTCCTGCCAATTGCTAAAGTAGTCCATAACCACAAGGACGTATTTGTTTCCCTGTGCGCTCAAAGGAAATGGACCGGCTACATCCGTGGCAAACCGCTCGAATGGTGCACCTGAGTTATACTGCTTCATCTGGCCATGACTTCTGGATTTCGGCCCTTTAGCTGCAATACACTCCGCGCAGTTAGCAATCCATTCTGTGACCGATTGCCGACAACCAACCCAATAGAACCTCTGCTTAACCTTCTCAAGGGTCTTCGTGATTCCCACGTGCCCTCCACTAGGACCATTGGTGAATTCCTTCAGTTCATCCGGAATTATTACCCTTGGAACTACTATCAGGTTGCGGGAGCACTGGCCATCTTCGCTTTCCCATACCCTGTGCAAACAGCCAGATATTAATTTTAAGCTGTTCCATTGGGCCAAGTACGCCTTTGAGATGGGGCTTTCCGCTGCCATTTGCTCCTTAGTTGGCATTCTGTCCACCTCCAGTCGATGCATCAAAAGCTCCAGATCTGGATCTTCCTGCTGACACTTCCGTAGCTGTTCTTCCTTCCACTCTTCCACTGGTGGTATTGTCGTTAGATGAGCGTCTATAATGCCCTCTTTTCCCTCAGCTTTTGAGCAGGCTACATGGTCGACGGGACATGGCATCAGCATTTCCGTGGACACTTCCCTTTCGGTGCTCAATAGCGAAGTCATAACTTTGCAGTCTCTCAATCCACCGAGCTAGTTGTCCTTCTGAATTCTTAAACTGTAGTAGCCACTTGTGCGCTGCATGGTCCGTTCGAACTCGGAAACGTTGCCCATAGGGGTACTTGTGGAAATGTTTAACGCACTCCGCCAAGGCTAGTTGTTCTCTCCGAGTTACGCAGTAGTTCCTCTCTGGTTTTCCAATCGACCGGCTATAGTAGGCAACTACCTTCTCCTGCCCATCAATTACCTGCGACAGTACGCCTCCTATGGCATAACCACTAGCATCCGTATCCAAAATAAACGTTGCACCTGGAACGGGATACGCTAGCATAGGTGCAGTACATAGTCGTTCCTTCAGAGTCTGGAAAGCCTCCTCCTGCTCCTTGTTCCACTCGAAGGCTCTATTTTTCCTAGTGAGCTCGTGGAGGCTTTTAGCAACGCTGGCGAAATTCGGAACAAATCGGCGGTAGTAGGTGCATAGCCCAAGAAAACTTCGTAGTTCGTGCAGGTTCCTAGGTCTTGGCCAATCCTTTACTGGTTCTATCCTTCCCTTCGCAGTGCAGACGCCCTCCGTTGTCACCTCGTGTCCCAAGTAATTCACCTCCTTCTTGAACAGTGAGCACTTTTTTGGACTTAGCTGCAGACCAGCGCCAGCTATCCTCTGGAAAACTTCTTCCCAATTCTTCAGGTGCTCCTCAAAGCTTTAACCCAATACGATAATGTCGTCTAGACACATCAAACATGTTTTGCAATGCAATCCTTTGAGCACATGGTCCATAAGTCGTTCAAAAGTGGCAGGAGCGCTGCATATTCCAAAGGGCGTCACCGTGAATTGCCACAGACCGTCTCCAACGCTGAAAGCGGTCTTCTCCTTGTCCTCGTCACTTACCTCCACTCGCCAATAGCCGCTCTTAAGGTCAAGTGTTGAGAACCACTTTATTCCAGTCAACGAGTCCAGAGTGTCATCGATCCTGGGAAGAGGATAGCTGTCATTTTTCGTCACATCGTTTAGTTTCCGGTAGTCTATGCAGAACCGCATTTGACCATCCTTCTTCTTCACAAGTACTACCGGCGAACTC
>NW_023464586.1:0-10513 GCF_013731165.1 Rhagoletis pomonella
ACGGACAGACGGACAGACGGACAGACGGACAGACGGACAGACGGACATGGCTAAATCAACTCAGCTCGACGTTCTGATCATATAAGTATACATTTTAATGGGTCTATCTCTTTTTGTTCTGGTACTTACAAACATCGGACCAAAGTTATAATACCATTTCATGCTCATGAAAGGTATAAAAATGTCGAGAAGTTCTTTCGGTCTTCAACTATTACAGTTTTTGGTGTATCTACAACTACATAAATTCACGGTACACAAGTGTTTTTTTTCAACATAATGCTTTATGATGCGAAAAATTTATAAAAATATCACCCAAAATTAGTTTTTTACGAATAAATATTTATAAATTCTGTACATACAACAAAAAAGAAAATTGTATTCCTTAATTTAAAAATATTTAATTAACTCTAGTTTTTCTTATTTTCAGATAATACATGTAGTAAAGGAACTAAATACGTACATACCTAACTGATTTTGAGGACAATATTTCGTCGGTTTCTGAGGTAAGCAATATTCAAATTCTAATTTTGTACAACTTTAGATTATTATTAATTTTTATTTGCATGGTTGTTAGAAAATAGCTAAAAGGCAGAACACAAAGTCGATTCCAATATTTCACTCACAAACTACGACTTTGACCACCTGCTAAGCAGTTGGCGTTCGTTTTTTTTAGAAAAAAACAAAACACACCCTTGTTTGGTTTGAAGTTTTCTTTATCAAATACCCAGGACAAAAAATGCTCACTTTTTAAGTACGAAAAACGGCTTTTTGCCACAAAAACTGATCAAATTACACAAAGTGTCCTGCTTTAAACTGCATGCATGCATACATACACACATACATACCTTAATACGTATTTAATAGCAGGATGTTTTTTAACCCTTTCAGTACAATCGTTCAATATATTGGACAAACTTTTTTTGCACTTAATGCTCTTTTTTTCTTCAATAAGAGCTTTTGTTTTTAAAATAACAGTTATTTTGAAAAAAGTCTATTATTCTTATTTACCGCATTTCTCTTGCTGTATTTTCTGGATGCAGTTGACCCCGTTTCTAGAGAGAAGTGTTACAAAAATCGATATTGAGTTGTGTAATATTTATGAACAAATTAACTATGTTTCGGTGGAATTGAGATGCGAAAAAAATTCTAAATATTATTCTCAATTTTTTTTTTTTTAAATATATTTCGCAAAAGAAAAAAAAGAAAAATTATTGATATCACATGCTTGTTTACAAATCCAGAGTACCACTGTGCAATATAAAGGACGCTGAATAACAGTAAAACTAAGAGTTTTATAAAATTTTTGATTGTATTTTTAATATCAATGACCCAAAATTAGTCGGTAAACAAATTTTCAGATTGTTAGCTTCAGCCGCGGATTTTTTGTACTCAGAGGGTTACTATGTATGTTTTATTGTTGTTGCTGTTGATGAATGCAAAAAAAAAATGTATACATATTTGTGTGCCTATTTAAAATAAACGAAATGAAATAATTGCATTTTTCACACTTCAACCGCAAACAGCAAAGCCACAAATTGGTTGCGTGCACAACACAGTGGTGTCTCATTACAACACTGGTAAGGGGGAAGGGGGGCGGACGGTGTTGGCTCGCAAAAGTGAATAATAGCACTTAAATAAATGCGTAATTAGAGTATTTAATGCATTTAGTAGTTAAATAAATACTTAGATATTAGTTTTTGTTGAAAATGTCATTTAATGCCACGTCAAATAGCTTGAATATTTTATTCGCGCTCGGCAAAAAGCCACACAACATAGCAGACAGCCGTCCAGCTGCTTATATCGCCCGCCGCGCGCTCAGCTCACTTATTTAAGTGCAATTTGCAACTAAAGCTGCACATTTGGCTGTGCAAATCATTTCCAGCATTTAAATATTTACGCTTAAAGTTTTTAGGGTTGCGCGCGAATGCCTGCGTATATACGGGTACTTATGTACATACACACATACATACATATATAAATGGTTACTACTCGTACTACTCTGTGCGCTCAACGCGTTAAAATCTGTACATGATTTATTGCAACAAAATTTATAACAATAACAACGGTTACAGTAACAGTAAAAACAGTGCAACATCAGTGACTGCGTCAACTGCAACATTTAGACAAACAACAATAACATCAATTGCTTGCTGTGTGTAATGTAGCAGCCGCAGCAGCAGCAGCAGCAGCAGCAACAGCGAAAGCTTGGGCAATAAATGTCTACATCAGCAACACGTTGTGGAACAAAACAAATTAAATACAATAACAAAAAATAGGCAAAATTAAATTGTATGGAAATTGTGTAAATAATTAAATGTTGCAATTAATATTATTATTGTTATTTTCGTTTTATGTTGCTGCTACCCCATAGCTGTTCATTTAAGTCGTAAGTACGCGCGCTTAAATTGATAAAAGGGTCGTAGAAAATTCAAACGATTAAATCCATTAACAAAAAGTTCAGCGATGCGATCAAATAATGTATGTACAAGATTTTTTAAAGTTCCCTTCAAAATATAAACTTAAATAAATGCTACTAAAAATATAATGCATATTACATATTATAAATTAGTATATCTATATACATATAATATAGTACATATGGGTAAAATTCGCCCAGTGTACCAGGAAAAAATTTTGTTCAAACTCCACCACGTTGTTGCTATGGCATGGTACCGGTAACAAATGTGTAAAAGTATTTTTTTCTACTGCTGTTTTTTGTCGAGTTATACGAGTTTAAACATACAAATTTCAGTCCTTTTTCTTAAAGTCAAAAGTTTTCTTAAAATTCGTATCTCGTGTCGCACTTATGATAGAGAATGAGTAATTGCTGACCTATTAGAACTTTTTTCCATGCTATTTGGTGGAAACTGCAATTTATTGCATTTTTTTAAAGTGGAGGGACCTAAAGTTTTACGGCGACTCCAAACGGCGATTGTATTTTTATGAGAAGCTGATTTTCATGGCGAATCACTACACCTCAGCGGCCACCAATTATTTAATACTAACTTATAAAAATTTGCCTGCCAAATACAGCTGCATCTATTTGGAAAAATAACACTGGCACACAAAAAAAAAGTGGTGTGTGCTCTTAACCAAATCTAATAGTTAAAAACAATAAAATAATTAAAAATAATCAAAGAATTAAAAATAATCAAATAATTAAAGAAAAGTAATTTCATTAATTTGGATTATTTGATTATTTCTAATTATTTCTAATTATTTGTTTTTTTTTATTATTTTTTTTTTTATTCTTTATTTACCATAAAAAAAGTGTACGTAGGCAAAATTATTAAATTTTATATTGTACCTATGCAATCATATGCAGCTCCACAATTTCGCTTAAGTTATTTTTGGCGGTTTGGGCTCGAAAACAAAACGTGAATAAAACTGACACTTACAAGTACATAACTAGTACATATTGCTGTATGCTTTATACTGTTACCTACTTGATTTTTTTTGTGCCATTTTCCCCTTGCTTAAATTTTTGCCATTATTAACAGAATAACACTTTTGAGCATGATATATTTGCACACAAACTTTCATGCAAACACACATACAGTTATTATTTAAATAAACTTTTGCGTATATTTTCATTCAATGACACACCTCTTTTACATAAGTTTTCACGCATGCACATATGTACATATGTATGTACTTGCGGTTGACATTTCGACTCGCAACCATAATCATGTGGTTGGCACAAATAAATAAATAAATAAATTGCACTTGCAACAAATAACAGGTATGCCAACCGGCCAGTAAGCCGTCCAAGAGGTCTTTAGCGTATTTGTAGAGCAATTTTGATTTCATGTGAACGCATTCAAACGCACACACACCTACATATGTACTCGTACATGAATTTTAATACGTATACATAGTACAGTTGATGCCCGTAGTGGCCTGTGCTGCAACTGTCAGAGCTGATTTAATGTGAGAATGCAATAAATGCAATGCGTTTAATTGTCGAGTGATAAATGCGTTGAAGCTCACACTGGCTATGTTGCAGATTTGCAATCGTTGCAGCGATTATTTTTGTTGTTGTCGACCACGCATGTGATTTGAGTGCTTGGTTGTGTGTATGTGTGTGTTTGTGGCCCAGAGGTCTGTTAGTTGTGACTGACCTGACCATTGCGTGGGCCTTTGTCATCGAAGCGACAAACATCACTTCCGGCTCGTCGCCATTTGTGGCACTCAAATCGCGTAATTATTTACGCTTCCGGCGGTTACACATACATACATAAATGTACAAGCTACGCTGCGTCAGAATAAGCTATATGTACGTATATATATTAGGGTGGAGCGAAAATAAAAAAATGTGTGCTTCGAAACTCTAATAGCAGGGTGCTGTGGCTTTGCACGCCAAAATAATACCCCTAAACGTTTTTTTTTTAAATTCGTTTAATACTTTCCATGGACCGAGAACAAAAGTTATGATAGAAACTAAATGTCGTTCTCGTAGTTTTGTTCCCAAGAACGCTTCAAAATCAAAACAAAAATGAGAATAAAACCTTCGAGGACTTTCTCAATGGGAATTATATAAGAACAAAACCCTGTGGAACGTTCCGGAAACATTTCTAAGAGAAAAAAGTGGGAACAGAAGTCACCGGAACAGGAACAAGAGTCTAAGGAAGTTTCTCTCGGAGAACAATTTGGGAACTTAAGTCTAAGAAACTTTCTGACAGAGAACGAAACGGCGAGAAAAAAAATTATTCACACAGCGTTAATTAGTTTGAAGTGTTTGGATGTTAAAATTAATAAAAGAAACTGAAGAGAGTTATGCAAATTAAATCAACGAAAGACTTAAGAAACAAACTTTTCTTGCAGAGAAAATGAAAAATTATTTCACATAGAGAAAGCTCACCCTAATGATAAACGATCTAGAAGTTGAAATGATCCAGCTTTCCACTGGCTTATAATCAAAATTTATTGTGGGTCGCACTGAAATGATTTTCCATAACGCAACACGCAAACGTCCCTCTCATTCTTAACGTTGAGTTCACAAAACTTTCATGCTCGTTTTGTTCTCTAGCAGCACGCTCTCCAGACTTTTGTTCTAATTTGACCCTCCCGTTCTTCTTGATAACGGAAACATTCCCGAACCTTTTGTTCTTATTTTATTCCCGTTTAAACTGCTCTCAGTGCTTTTGTTCCCGTTTTGTTCTTTTGTCGGAACGTTCTTGACATTGGATTTTGTTCTCGTGCAGAATTAGACCACAACTGGTATGCAATTTTTTTTAAATACTAGACAGATAATGTATTTTACCAAAATCATGTTTAGAAATGTTCTGGGTATTCAGTTTTGTAGGCCATTAAATTTTTTTCAATATATTTTAGGAATGATAAACTGCATTATTTGTTAAAAAAAAATCTCCCAATCTCAATCAAAAAGTATTAACTGATTCCAAAAAAAGAAAAAAATGGAACAATCTATTGAAGCCCAAAGGCAACGATCCGCCGATATTAGCGCAAATTTTTTTGCTCTCGCTCCACCCCAATGTGCACATGCATGTTATGAATTCATCTCATTTTGTGCATGCAACCCGTGTGTGTTTGTGGGCTCTCTCTGTTTCCTTGCGTGCATATGTCAAATAAATTTGCGCTTTTACTATTCTATTTATATGTACATAAGTACTCGTATACTTTATCTACATATGTATGTAGTCTACTTACCCGTAAAAGCACATTTAGTATGTAGCCATTTACAAACAGAAATCTTTGTTATTAATTTTAAATAATTAAATAGTTTATATGAATAATTTTCACTTAATTAGCGCCAACCAGAAACTGGGTCAGAAAGAGCGAAATTGAATTACTTTAATTAGGATTATTTATTTATTTAATTGAAGTGAATTACTTACAGAGCACTTTTAATCGTCATTTGAAATGTTAGTAGCGAGATTAGCTTTAATTTAAATTAGATGCTATTAAATAACAGAAAATTTACATAGAACGAATTGCCAAACCTACCAATACCGAGCTAGTATTTGTTTAAGCAGGAAATGTAAACTTCCCTATTACAAAACACCTCCGATGAATAGGATGGAACTTACTAATCTAGGCCAAGATTAAGAATTGGGTTTGACCAATAATCCGGTCGGCTTCCGTGCTTGTCGCGGTAGCTCTGCCATTCACTCCAACTAATGCTATGGGAATGATTTTGTACTTTCTACCGGTAGACGGCAATTGTATCAGGTTAAATGTAATTCAACCGCAGATAAACTTCAGGCTTGTATTCACAAAAGGTCCAGAAACTCTGCCAAGAAATCTTCGAAAGTAAAGGCGCATTCATCGTTTTAGTTTAGAGCTTTTCTGCCACGTGGTTGCTGCAGTGTTTCTCTCTTTGAAAGAGCAACTGAAAAAGTTCTGAACGCTTTTGGGGTGTTAAAAGCAGCGGTTATCCGGATCAACTCGGGAATTAACTGCAGTTGATCCGTATTAAGTCCGAGTAAGTATGAACTAAAGATGGTTGTTGCCAACTGTATGCCCGACAAGCAGGCAAGAGAAGAGAGAGTGCCCATCAAAAATTCTGCTCAGGAAATAAGCATACCTCTAATCTCCTGTACATAAATACAGGTTAGAAGCGATTTTCATGAAGAAAGCAAACCTCAGATGGGTTGTGCAGATCATCTCTAATCTGGCTTAAAGTCGATGAAAAGAGATACGAAACTGGAATGCACTAATACCACTCCTCTTTAAAAATAGCTAGCAGCCTGCGCCAGCTGGTTTACATTGTTAATGCATATATCAGTCAAGAACTTCAGGGTTCGTTTGCCCATTGGAGTAGAAAATTTGGTGCCGGCTCCATAAATACTTTGACATGAGTGCCTAGACGTGAAAGCGATAATTGTTTGTCTGATGACAGAAAATATTTCGTTTTGTCCTCATTCGCCCGATTTGCATCTCTATCTAAGCTCGAGAGGCCAGAGCAGACGTAGCAATTGTTTTTTTTTTTTAACCGATGATGTCAATGTAGTCGGTATACGCAAGCAATTGTACGCTCTTTAAAAAAAAAAATTAACCTGAGCGATTAAATTTTGGAGCTTTTATTATCTTCTCGGTCATAAGCTGAAAGAAAACACACGAAAAACGGGTCACCTTGTGTGAAACCGGGCTCGCAAGGGTCCTTCCAAATTCTCACGGAGCCGGGGTATTGTTCAACGCCATTTTACAAAGCCATATTAAGTAGTTTGGTGGCAATACAAAATTCAGCCATAAAAACAACTTTTTTTTTTTGTTCTGTCGAAAGCGGCAACAAATATGTAGATGGTGATCTTAATCCCCCTCTCAATCTATTCTAAGATTTGGCGTATGGTGAATAATTGGTCTTTAGTGGATTTATAAAGCAACACCGATAAAGCTTAATAAATGAGAATTTCCTTCAGTCAGCTCATATCAATACTCAATTTTGACTTTTATCTAAGCTATTTGCTACGCCAAATGCTTGAATCGGTCGAAATAATTCGGTAATTTCAGTTCCTTCGTAATTTTTATGAACACCTCATCAGATCAAGCTCACTTTGCAGTGTCTCTTTGAGAGTTAAGTGTTTATATTCTGACTTTTCTTTCGCAATTCTATCTAAGATTGAGTACTAAATGATGAAAGATAAAAAATTCCTACTAGGCGTTATATCGAGATGACACAAACAGTAAAGAGTAGCATACTTCACGGCGCAATCAGTAGCATTTCTGTAAAAGAAAGTACAGGGTGTCGTAGACCACATATCCACAACTTTTAAAATTAAGGAAAATGTTGTTTATTGGAAACGCAAAAATTCGAACTACAAAGCGGGGTTTATCTCTTAGCAGTATTAGCGACTTCCGGTTTCAACTGGAAACACGTAGGTTACATTTACGAGTGACAAGTATCAGTTCATCGCCGGTTTGTTTACTTTTCTGGTTTCTATTGCATTTTTAAAGCAACGTTTACTGTCTTTCTTTTCTAACCATCTACATACATTCTCCTCCCCGCTCCTTTAAATGTATGTTTGTGCATACGAATAAACATACGCGTACTTGTATGTAATTTAAAAGCCAGTGAATTTATCCCATTCAGACGTGCAGTCATCTGCGGCTGACTTTATGAATATGTCACGTGTCCATATCAACAGCCGCAATACATTAAATAGCACTCGCTGTTATAACAAATATGCTACAATAACTGTTTTGCGTGATCCTTATCTATATATAGGAGTACATACAGTGACTCAAACAAATGACCATGTGTTGATTTTCTTTACATATTCGTAACGTTTTTCGAGAATTTTTTTTGTTTGTTATTTGAATATAAAATATAGTCTAAGTTTTAACCAAAACCATGTAAATCACAGTTTTAATCTTTATACAAAATTTAGAAAAATTTAACAAATTTTTTCAAAAATTTAAATTTTTTATTCTGAATTTTTAGACTGATTTTTGTACTTTTTTCATATAAGTACGAATTTCTTATGGAATAAAACGCGAGAGACCGTCAGCAAAAAATTTTCAAAATATCAACGCAAGTTTTTGTAAATTGCGCTTGTTATATTAAAAACCCGAAAAAGTAGCCTCCAAAAATCAATGCGATTTTCTGGCCGTTTGAAACTTGCACTTCGTTAGACTAAAATTGTATGGGCTATAAAAGTGCACACCCAACAATTTTCTAAAAATTTGGTCATTTGTTTGAGTCACTGTATATATTTAGCAACTTGTCGTTGACTTCTTCAAGCAAAGAGCTACTGAGACGAAGGCTGCTGTAGCCTAGTGGATGTTTGCCATTGAGTTCCTTGACTGCTTGGCGGCTGTGGCGGCTGTTCGCTGGTTGAGCTGTCATCAACTTTTGCACATTTCAATATTTTATAGATGCAAGACATTCAATTGGCATACTGGCACGTCCAATTTCTTTTAAACACAGACACATAAATACATGAATAATACATACATATAATAAGTATGTATGTATGGATATTTGTTTGTTATTTGACATTCACATTTCGTTGGCAAGAAGGGGAGAATGTACAAACAGATATGAAAAGTTGCTAACCTATTGGCTTGAGGCTGCTTGTCTACTATCTATGTTTGCTGATGTTTTTGCATTGAAGGCCCAACAACAAAGTATATTTTTGTTTTCTATATACACCCTTACATACGAGTACATTGTTGTAATTTGTTGCGCCATTCATTTTTGTTAGCTTTTGTTTGCTTTTAAAAGTAGCCTGCCAATTTCAATGCTTTCGCCTCAACATTACCTTTTTACTGTGTATTTTTTTCCAACATACTTTGCAAAATACTTCCCCTGCTAGTCGGCTCATCTATTTATCTCTGTTGGGTTTTCGCTTTTGGACACAAAAAAGTTCTCATAAATAAAAAAGTAGTAATTTTTTTCTTTGGAAAGAATGTGTCCTTTGACATTTGATCGTCCACTGTTGATATGCTACGGTTGCGATGTGAATGTGAATGTTAAACGAGTTTGCTGTTTATTTAGAGGAAAAAATTTGTGGGAGAAGAGTAGCTTTCAGTTGCTAAATTTACAAATGAGTTGCACTATATATGTAGATAAAATTTTGGAAAACATAGTAGTTTTATATCTAATGCATTTAAGTTTTATTAATAAATTCTAAAATCAAACGGTAATTTTTAGCCATTTAAAAACTGCACTTTTTTCTACTTGAATTAAATGCTCTAGAAAACTCCATACTCAAAATATTTCTAGGAAATCTAATTAAAAATTTCGAACTTTTTACTAAAATTAAGTAACAAAAAAATAAGAAATAATAATATGCCTAAAGTTGCCAATATTTGGTGCTGCTATAATTTTTTCGACCACTGTAGTACTTCTCTGGCTTCGTCGTCTTAGGTTTTTAATCAAGACTTACATATGTATATGTTCTGAAACAAATTTCCGTCATCTCTTGCCAAATTTGGTTTAGATATTAACCGATTTCGGCATTGTACCATCTTCAGTGTCATTCACTAAGTTAGATTAGGATCAAGTGGCTGCCTGCGTCAATTTCTTCCTCGACACGGTAACCTCGGCAGCAGTCATTGGCCGGCAATCACATTATGTTAGCAGCGCTTCCCATCAAGCAGGGGCCCGTTATAATTCTAGTCAATTGCCTAAGTGGGCGTTCTAATAGAACGAGTGCTTCGGACCTTTTCTTGTCGAAGCTGGGTCAGATTTTCAAAGACGTCCCACATGGTAGCTTAAAACATGAAACAGAGATCTAATGAGAGGTGCTCGTATATTATTTTAGAGCCATTCGTATAGAGTTATCTCCCAGTGCTTCCTCGAAGGGAAACGAGTGGAGAATTTGTTCCTGAACTCGAGAGGCGGTGATATATAGTCTGGAGACCTATGTATGTATGTGTTATAAAAATTATATTTTTATGTTCCCAATGGGAAAACATGAGAAGCGCTTCTAAATAAAAGCTTTCAGGAACGGCTTCTTTTTGGCAACTCTAACTATTAGAAGGTCTTTCATATAGCGCTGCCATTCGAAGACAGACGCGAAGGTGTGTTTTCATAACAACAAAAGAG